>NC_079214.1:59704256-59734256 GCF_029633865.1 Lampris incognitus
AGGCACACAAAGATCCTTTTACATTTTCCACTTTCCTGGAAGCGTAAACCCTCGGGCGCCTGTGTGTGCTAACATTGGTGTATGTGTGTATTTGCGCGTGGCCACACGTTATTTTGTGTTTGTATTTGTGTATTTAGTATCGAAGCATATGGAAATATCTGGTTATCTTTGTGTGTGTGTGTGTGTGTGTGTGTGTGTGTGTGTGTGTGGGTGGAGGGGGGGTGGGGGGTTGGGGACACTTCCCTCAGTACTACCTATACTGATTAATGCCAGAACACACTCGTCTCAACTGTTCTCCATAATCAGTCTGTGATCATGTGTGTGCACATATGTTTGTTAGTGTGTGTGTTTGTGTGTGTGTGTTGTGTTTTCATGTGTATATGTGCATTTAAGAATGCATGACTTGCGGCTTGAGCGGTTCACTCAGGGAAGGTTTCTCTTTCCCATGTGAATCCATCCCAAGTTAGCTAAATGTATCTTTGTGTGATATCACGTTACCTGTTCCTCCCTTCCTTCACCCTAGCCCCCCCCCCACACCACCACCCCCCAGCTTGTTGCCCCTCTCCATGCCCCTCCACCCGCCACCCCTACCCCCACATCCCGGACCCCTCAGGCGTCAGTCGTTGAGGAAATCCATCATAAGGACTCTCGGCCTGCCAGGGAAGTAGAGAGGGAGAGAGGAAAAGAGGGATGGTGAGAGGGGACATGGGTGTTGTAGAGCGTGAAGAGGTTATGGGTAACAACCGGTCCAGGACGCGGTAGGGGTTGGAGGTATCCAATGTGGTTTTTTTGACCGTTAGTGGCGCTATGGAGCACAGTAGTGTAATGTTTTGTCTCACGTGTTCTTTCAACGCGGGCGCAAGGACGCAAATGTGCGTGCCAAGAGCACGTGAGTGACGTCTTTCTGCAGACGTAAAACACAAAGGGGACGACAACATGTCGACCGGGGGACGCGAAGCAGCTCGCAGCGAAAGCCAAGAAAGGTACGCTCGCCTGGAGACAGGGGAGGGAAAACGGAAGCGCGAAGAACGAAATTGTGTAAATATTGGTGACGCAGTTCGACAGTTGGTGGCGGTGATGCGCCATGTCTGCCGATAACAAGAGAGAAGGACGACGAAGAAGAAAAAGAAGCGAAAGAAGCAAGCAGGAGAAGAAGCTAGCAAGCGGAAGAAGACGAATACGACGACGAAGAAGAAGAAGACGACGAGGAAAGAGGAAGAAGACGCTCGCTATCCGGTGTAGACAACGCAGCTTTCGAAAATACAAAAAAGTATTTGCAGACGCTTTATGAGGCGGGAAATGAATTCATCTAAGGCCTAAAGGACACACACACATCATGTGTTTTTGTGTGAAACTTAATGTAAAAAACCCCCAAAAGTTTTACAAGGAAAACTCGTCCGGACACCTTTGAGGTTGGCGATATCGAGAGCGCCTGAGTAAGCCCACGGCTAAAAGTGAAGGGGCGACTGACTTCCGGAGGAAAAGGTACCACGATATTAAATAGAGACGAGCGCTAAAGCTGCGCGAGTGTTGGCGGACGTGCACGTGAGCGCTGTGTGAAAACAGGGTTAAAGGTCACTCCCAGCCTGTATTAAGAGCGGTGTTACAGTCACGACTTGCCACGTCAGTGTTTTGCGTTAAAGAGAGAAGAAGAAGGGGGGGAAAAGACCGGGGGGTTCATAGTGATCAAGAATCAGAACAACTCCAGAGACGAGTAAGAAACCACAGTACTGTCATGAGTTAGAGTCCAACAATGAGAGAATGGACAAATGCAGATGCTGGTCTGGTTGGAAAAGCAACAACGTATGACAGGCCTGGCCACAACTTGGACTATTATGTTACAGAGACAGAGTCAGAGAGAAAAAAAAACAAAACAAAAAACGAATAGATGACTCAGAGAATGAAAGAGTGAGTGAGTGAGGAAGTATGTGTGTGTGTGTGTGTGTGTGTGTGTGTGTGTGTGTGTATCTTCTACGTTAGGGTGCTCTGGTGGGGTTGTTGAGGGATGATGGGTCTATAAGGGTGTGAACATGGATATCGTTACATGGATGTCGGCACGGCTGGCAACAATTGCAACACTAGACAAACAAGCGCGACCTGTAAACAAATGGCCCAGCTTTTTAATTGTGATTTATCATCTTGCTGGCAGACGGCTTCCACGTCCACGTCATTCTGCGAGAGTTTCGTCCGACTGAGGGGGAGGAGATGAGATGAGATGCGATTAAGACGGAGAAGAGCGAGGAGTGAGGTGAGCCAGCAACTGAAAGAGATGGGGGGGGGGGATGGAAAGAGAAAAAGAGTTGGGTGGTAAAGGTGTGGGTAAGAGAGAGAGAGCGAGAGAGGGGAAAGAGAAAAAGGAGAGGAGCAGAGAGAGAGGGAGAGAGGTCTCCCTCCAGGGCCGTGGCAGGCTGCATGCTGCTGTTCTGCTGGGCGGCCGTGGCTGGCTAAATAAACACTCCTAATTGGCTGTGGAGCCCCGCTAGTCTGGGGTTTCACTTGCTTTCATCCTTGGGAAGCTAGCGGGAAGCTGTGGGAGAGCTGAGGTGAGGCACCATGATAAACACACACATGTGCATGCACGCACGCACGCACACACACACACACACACACAAACACAAAAATACGGGTCCAAAACACATACTAGAAAGAAATTCAATTAAACACACAAAAAAAACCTTTTCATCTTGCTCGCCCCCTCTGTCGTCAAGTACATTGTGTTACATTAGAATTAGTGCGTGCACTCTTGTGTATTGCCTCTCTTGTCTGCAGTTTAACTCAACAACTCAGAGGAGAGTAATGTGACCACCTGCTCAGCACATCTGGAGATGAGCAATCCACCACACATATACACAGACCCAGATAAACACTCTCACACACAGACACACACACACACACATGCGCACTCAAACACCAATGCAAACAAACAACACACGCACACTCACACAAACTCACATGGTAGGTGTAAACACACACGTTTCCTAACACTCACACACATAGACACAAGGGCGCCCAAAGCTACACAAACATTCACACGCACGTGCACACGTACATTTACACATCTGAGCAATCATAGTCGTCCAGAAATACACAGTGACACACACACACAGACATAGACCCAGACAAACACAGAAGGAAATTTAAGAGTAGTGTCTGATGTCCGGGTAGCGTAGCGGTCTATTCAGTTGCCTACCAACATGGGGATCAGCGGTTCGAATCCCCGTGTTACGTCCGGCTTGGTCGGGCGTCCCTACAGACACAACTGGCCGTATCTGCGGGTGGGAAGCCGGATGTGGGTATGTGTTCTGGTCGCCGCACTAGCGCTTCCTCTGGTCGGTCGGGGTGCCTGTTCGGAGGGGAGGGGGAACTGGGGGGGAATAGTGTGAGCCTCCCACGTGCTACAACCCCCTGGCGAAACTCCTCACTGTCAGGTGAAAAGAAGCGGCTGGCGACTCCACATGTATCGGAGGAGGCATGTGGTAGTCTGCAGCCCTCCCCGGATTGGCAGGGGGGGTGGAGCAGCGACTGGGGCGGCTCGGAAGAGTGGGGTAATTGGCCAAGTACAATTTGGAGAAAAGGGGGGGGTATCCTAAAAAAAAAGTAGTGTCTGACAGGGAAGTCTTGCAGCTTGAAGAGACTAGATGGTGATGTAGTTTTACATTTCTGCTGCTGACTCTGAAGCACACACAACACAACTAACACAACCCATCCTGAGGTTTAGTCACACTGGATAAATGACCTATGACCTCATCTCATTACAGAGAAATGTACAATTAGTATTAAGTGCAACGATTTTCAAAACTAGAGACATCAAATGGTGTTAGAGGAGAATGCCCCCCCCCCCCTCTGTTGTTGCTCAGTTATGAGGGCAAAGCATCACATACCAATAAACTGATGCTTAACTGACACAGGACTGCACAGAAACTATTCTGTTTACGGTTGCATACAACATTGTGTGTTTTATATTGTTTGCTTTTGTATGTATGTGTGCGTATGAGTCCGAGAGAGAGTGTGCGAGTGTGCACGTGCATGCATGATTGGATGTGCGTATGTGTGCGTGTTTTCACTGAGGTTTGATATATGGCCAAGACATAACACAGTCCCATAAAACCTCGGGAGGGTAGGTGGATTTGGCTGCCTGGCTGCAGAGACATCTCATGGAAACACAATGGAGATGTAATCCAGAAAGATGCACCAAGTGGCTCTCATTGCTCTGCACAAAACGAGTTTGGACCAACAAAAGTAAAGGTGGGTGACGGGATTAGGTATCACTGTCAAAGAGCCGAGATGTAGAAATCCCAAGGTCTCTTTAAAATGACTACAGAAAAGACTCTGAATTTATAAAAGGAGTTTCTTTACCTACCCAGTGGTGCACACACAAACGCACACACTCACACACCTCTATTCAAGTTTTCATTCTGTTATGGAATTCTATTACTTTAGTTCACTATAGAAAATATCCTGTAGGGCGTACAGAGCGGCCCGGCCTCACGTACAGAGCGGCCCGGCCTCACGTACAGAGCGGCCTCACATACAGAGCGGCCTCACATACAGGGCGGCCTCACATACAGAGCGGCCTCGCGTACAGAGCAGTTTCACGTACAGCGCAGCCTCGCATACAGAGCGGCCTCGCGTACGGAGCGGCCTCGGGTACAGAGCAGCTTCACGTACAGAGCGGCCCGGCCTCGCGTACAGAACGGCCTCGCATACGGAGCGGCCCCGCGTACAGAGCGGCCTCGCGTACAGAGCGGCCTCGGGTACGGAGCGGCCTCGCGTACAGAGCGGCCTCGGGTACAGAGCGGCCTCGCGTACAGAGCGGCCTCGCGTACGGAGCGGCCTCGGGTACGGAGCGGCCTCGCGTACAGAGCGGCCTCGGGTACAGAGCGGCCTCGCGTACGGAGCGGCCTCGCGTACGGAGCGGCCCCGCGTACAGAGCGGCCTCGGGTACAGAGCGGCCTCGCGTACAGAGCGGCCTCGCGTACGGAGCGGCCTCGGGTACGGAGCGGCCTCGCGTACAGAGCGGCCTCGCGTACGGAGCGGCCTCGCCTACGGAGCGGCCTCGCCTACGGAGCGGCCTCGGGTACGGAGCGGCCTCGCGTACGGAGCGGCCTCGGGTACAGAGCGGCCTCGCGTACGGAGCGGCCTCGCGTACGGAGCGGCCTCGGGTACGGAGCGGCCTCGCGTACAGAGCGGCCTCGGGTACAGAGCGGCCTCGGGTACAGAGCGGCCTCGCGTACAGAGCGGCCTCGGGTACGGAGCGGCCTCGCGTACAGAGCGGCCTCGGGTACAGAGCGGCCTCGCGTACAGAGCGGCCTCGGGTACAGAGCGGCCTCGCGTACAGAGCGGCCTCGCGTACGGAGCGGCCTCGGGTACGGAGCGGCCTCGCGTACAGAGCGGCCTCGGGTACAGAGCGGCCTCGCGTACGGAGCGGCCTCGCGTACGGAGCGGCCCCGCGTACAGAGCGGCCTCGGGTACAGAGCGGCCTCGCGTACAGAGCGGCCTCGCGTACGGAGCGGCCTCGGGTACGGAGCGGCCTCGCGTACAGAGCGGCCTCGCGTACGGAGCGGCCTCGCCTACGGAGCGGCCTCGCCTACGGAGCGGCCTCGGGTACGGAGCGGCCTCGCGTACGGAGCGGCCTCGGGTACAGAGCGGCCTCGCGTACGGAGCGGCCTCGCGTACGGAGCGGCCTCGGGTACGGAGCGGCCTCGCGTACAGAGCGGCCTCGGGTACAGAGCGGCCTCGGGTACAGAGCGGCCTCGCGTACAGAGCGGCCTCGGGTACGGAGCGGCCTCGCGTACAGAGCGGCCTCGGGTACAGAGCGGCCTCGCGTACAGAGCGGCCTCGCGTACAGAGCGGCCTCGGGTACGGAGCGGCCTCGCGTACGGAGCGGCCTCGCATACGGAGCGGCCTCGCCTACGGAGCGGCCTCGCCTACGGAGCGGCCTCGGGTACGGAGCGGCCTCGCGTACGGAGCGGCCTCGGGTACAGAGCGGCCTCGCGTACGGAGCGGCCTCGCGTACGGAGCGGCCTCGGGTACGGAGCGGCCTCGCGTACGGAGCGGCCTCGGGTACGGAGCGGCCTCGCGTACGGAGCGGCCTCGCGTACGGAGCGGCCTCGGGTACGGAGCGGCCTCGGGTACGGAGCGGCCTCGGGTACGGAGCGGCCTCGGGTACGGAGCGGCCTCGGGTACGGAGCGGCCTCGCGTACGGAGCGGCCTCGGGTACGGAGCGGCCTCACGTACAGAGCGGCCTCGCGTACAGAGCGGCCTCGGGTACGGAGCAGCCTCGCGTACAGAGCGGCCTCGGCTGTGGAGAGATGGACCGTTTCTGAAGAACCGCAGTGTGGTTATTGGAGTTTCTATGTGATGCAAGGCTGCATCCCCCTAAAAGAGAGATAGCGAGATGGAGAGAGAGACAGAGAGAGGTAGAGTGAGTGAGGGGGAGAGAGTGAGACAGAGGGAGAGAGGGAGAGAGAGTGAGGGGGAGAGAGAGAGCGAGAGGGAGACAGAGAGAGAGAGATGTTGTGTTGATGTTCATTATTAGTGTTATCATGCACTGTTCAAACTGTATTTTTGATGCTTTGGCAACATTGTTGTAAAACGTTCATGCCAATAAAGCCCATTGAATTGAATTCAGAGAGAAGGAGCCAGAGAGAGGTAGAGAGAGAGAGAGAGCGAGACAGGCAGAGAGAGCGAGACAGAGAGGGAGGGGGAGAGAGGGAGACAGAGAGAGACAGAGAGGGAGAGACTCTCGACCAGGGCTCTGGCTCTCGGCCCAGCATGGCTTAGAGAGAGAGATTGTGAAAGAGGTTGTCATGGAAGAGAGCAGGGGAGAAGCAATAGAAATGGGGAAAAGTGGAGGGGACATCGAGTAGAGAGAGAGAGAGAGAGAGAGCGAGAGAGAGAGAGAGCTATAGGTAGCACAGGCTAGGTAGGACGAGAGAAAGAACGTCCAGAGAAGGGGAAGGGGGGAATTCATCTGGACAGGGAATAACGCTGGGAGGTGTGTCAGCGTGAACGTGGATTTTGACATAAGAGCAGAAAGGGGATGTGACTGAAACGAGCATCGCTTCCATAAAGAACGGCAACGGCGGCTCACAGCTGCACGACGCAGGCCGCGGGTGTGTGTGGAGCACCAACACACCGTCCCGTTTATACTAAATAGCACAAAACTGAGGGCCGTTATAGAGAGAAGCAGATTTCAATGGGAAATAACAGATCAATGCTTCTGTAGCTGGTTAGCCTTATAATGATCGCCGACTGAAGACAGTCGTTTACCCGCGTGTTTATCGACCACTAAATCGCCGTTAAAGGTGTGTATCCAACCACACACACACACACACACACACACACACACGCACACATGCACGCCACAGAAGTGCTCTTCTTCTGTCCTCCACGGCAGTCTGTGGAAATTCGGAGCACAGGGGTTTAGTGACTCTGCCAACAAGGAGCAGGCTGTGAGCTGCAGGGCCGAGTGTAAAGCCTGCTCCCACCAAACCACAGCAGCCTGCGAGCTTCCTCTCCCTCTCCGAAGGCTTCCTCTCCTTTCTGACTGCTGGCTCGCACTCACGCCGCTCCTCCTTGCATGACCGCCGCGCTGCGATCCAGGCACAAAACCACCTCGCCGTGTGTGTGTGTGTCTGTGTGTGTGTGTGTGTGTGTTTATATTTCAGAAAGCACCTATGATCGGTGCAGTAAGATGAAGTATACACAAAGCGGTGCAGTGGTGGAGACAAAGACCTAACTTGGCTTGTGGGGCAACACACACACACACACACTGACACACACAGACACACACAGTACACAAGTAAACACACAGATAATGGCTTAGGCGATAAACGGGTTAAAGGATGGATGGCTTTTGATAGTTACATAGCTTGTGCAATCCGGCGCTCGCCAGAGGTAAAGTAATTGTTCTTCTCTCAAGGCCGCGGGGCCAATAATGTGGCAGCTGTATCAAAAATAATACACGCAAGTTCGCGCACGTGTGTGTGTGTGTGTGCGCACAACCAAAAAACACATAGGGGGATTATTCTGCCTGTGGGAGTCGGTGCAACACAGGGGTTGCTGCTGTGTTCGAGGTATCCAGCGGAGGGTGATCGGACAGATGAGAGACTTTTATTGTGTGTGAGAGAGAGCGGGAGAGAGAGAGAGAGAGAGAGAGAGAGAGAGAGAGAGAGAGAGAGAGAGAGAGAGAGAGAGAGAGAGAGAGAGAGAGAATAGTCAGTGATAGTGAGCCAATCGAGAAAGAAAGAGAAAAAGAGGAGGAAGGAATTCAGGAGAGTTGGACGGACAGACACAAAGATAGAAAGGCGTTGGGGGCGGGAGGTTTTTTGGGGGGGGGGGGTCACATTGTGGACAAGGGGTATGATTATTTGATAGGAGGCGGGTGGGCGGTAATCACTTTTTCCAGGGACCTCTCCGAGAGATGTCATGTCATCAGCATTTCCCCGGCAGCTCGCAGGGAGAGAGAGGGAAGGAGGGAGGGAGGGAGGGAGGGAGGGGTGGGGGTTAGGGGAGCGCTTCTTCCGAAAGCGGCAGGCAGCCAACAACAACAGCCGACTCCAGTAGGTCGGCACAGGAAGGGGGTGGGAGGGGGGTGGGAAAGGGTGGGTGGGGTGGGGGCTGGGGGGGGGATGTCGGGGGAGGAGGAGGAGGGTTTACAGGCTGATGTGTGTGCGCCTGGCGCTCCCCGAGTGTTCCCGTTTGTTGTTTGTGAGCCAGAGGGCCTTCGGCGGGGCTCGCTCCTGGGGGAGTTGTAACACCGCATTCCTTACCCATTATACCAGCCGTCCCCTTACGAGCAGCCGCACCATCATCCCTGGGTGGAGCTGGCCCTTCTTTCTTTTTTTTTTTTAAATTCCCGCCCCTCATCTCCTGTGTTTCATCCTCGTCATTATTATTCTGTGGTGGTACTGGCTGCTGTTGCCGAGGGGACAGTGCGAGAGACCGGGGGGGGGGTTGTGTGTGTGTGTGTGTGTGTGTGTGTGTGGTGGGGGGGTGACCCTCTGGGGTCTCCTGGGTGCATGCCGCTGCAACAACGCCGTGTTAAAATCGAGACGAAAGCTCAGGTTTTCAAGTATACATAGATAAATAAATAAATCCCAGTGCAAGCGAAATAGTCCGGATGATGCTTTTCCCGAAACACGATCAACGTCACTCGTCTACCTGCAAGACCAAAGGGAATATCTCTCCATATATATCTCTGTATTTTGCACACCGCAAATCAAACAAGGTTAGCAAAAACAACTTGGGCTCCGAAATGAGTCCATTACGTAAGCGCCCGACTTGAAAGTGCAAGTGAGAAATTACACACGAAGAGCTGCAGGCAAACGTGGCTTTTTCTGTCTTACTTTGCCGTCACAATTTGGTTCTTGCACTTGTGCCGCAACTCACCTTGGTCTGAGCACAGCCACCACATTTCTTTCTCATTTTTTTCTTACTTGAAGGGCCGGAGCTCTTGAAACAAATTGAATTGGACTAATAGTAAGATTTAATCACGCAGTTATTCGACAGAGCCACTTGAAGCGGTTCTCCACCAAAAGAAAAGAAGAAGCTTTAATTTGCTTCTAGAACGCTCGTTACAAGATGACATAACTACGTCACATGACTCAGGAGGTACTCTCATGTCACGGCCAGTCATCTCCCACTCAGTTCTTCACGAGTAAGTGATTCTTGAATCAAGGTGAGATTGCTCTGTGTGCGTTTAAGACGGCAAGGCTGTTAAGATGCGTCTCTTTGCAGTATGTGTTTGTGTGTACACACGTATTTGCGTGTCTTACCTAACCCCTAAACAAGAAATTACAGAACCCGCTAGCTCGATTCCTAGTAAGTTCGACCACAGGGTTGTCTCAGCCGGGGTTTTGTCATCGCTGTGTTGCGAATAGCATTGCAGAATTTTCCGGAGAACATGCCATTTGGGGGGTTTTGCATTAACGGCTTCTCTTCTTATTCTGGAGAAGAAAGCTTGAATGACTGAAGGACCGAGAGTGTGTGTGTGTGTGTGTGTGTGTGTGTGTGTGTGTGTGTGTGTGAGATGGTGTGTTAACATCTGCTGTGGAGAACAGGTGTTCGCGGCTCTCCAGTTCCCCGGGCTCCATGTGGTTGTCTCATGACCCAACGGGGGGAGATGCGATCTGGACCTCTTCGCGGTCGTCCTCCATTCCTGCACATTCAGTCCTCTCGCTCTGTTATCTGCCCCGAGTCTCTATCTGTTTCTTTTTTTCTGTTTCTTGCTTTATCTCATTTGTATTGCCCCCCCCCACCCCCCACCCCCCCGCCACACACACACACACACCGCCCACCCACCCCTTTGCATTTTTTCTCGCTTCCCCTGTGGAGTCTCCTTTCCTCTTTCTGGTTATGGTGACCTGAGAGGGGAGGAATGTTCTTCACAAGTATGTCAGGGTTCCCAAGGTCTCTGGTGGGAGGGGCCCCAGAGCCTCGGGCCTGGGAGGGGCCTTATGACTGACAGGTACAGGTGAAAATGGATTGGTTCAACCTTGTTTCAGTCGGGGACACACATGTAGACGCGGGCACATGCATGCGCACATGCACGCGGCCGCGTGCGCACACACACACACAAGGAGGCTCCAGCAGGGCTAGATCTCTGTGGGAGAGAGGTGAAAGGTCAGCTGTGGTGGAGTTAGCTACAAGGGAAAGTAGAACCTCCTGTGACCTAACACATCACATGACTATGGCACAGCTGTATTATTTGGTGTCTCATAAAGCTTACTGTGCCCCCCCCCTCTCTCTAATTCCCCACTTCTTTCAGGGGAAAGCTTTTGAGTTTTACTGCAACAACCGTGTCAGTTTCTTGCCCATTTTTGTATTTATTCAAGCTCTGCTGTGTGAAGTCTTCCCTGAGAGAGGAACACCATCCAGGATATGGAGAAAACTCCCGGCCCGTCCAGACTGTATCAGCTGTGTCAGTGTTTCCTTATTCGGATGCAACACATTCCTCAGCAGCACCTCTGACCATGGAAGGAGAGGACATCCGAGAGAAATGAATAAGAAATTAAAAAAATAAACCACAAGTAAGACGTCCAGGCTTTGTCCCAAAGCAAGTGCTAATATTTTTTTAACCCCATTTGATAACACAGTTGTGGCCTGTTTCCAGTATACAAAGAAAAATACATTCATCAGTGTTCGTTTTGCAGGGTTCATACGGGCATGAAAAACCTGGAAAAGTCAGTAAATTTGAAAATGTCATTTCCAGGCCCTCGAAAAGTTACGGAAAGTTGCGTCATGGAAATCTGACTAAAGCAGTAACAGCTCTTTTAAAGATTGAATGACCAATTAGAAAATACAAAATAGCATGTGTAAGCATTGTGGTGGGGCTTTAAATATTTTGTGTGTTAGCATGCAACAGTTAGTTTCAGTATGCTAACACATGCCTGTGCTAGCTAGCTTTCCTATCAATTAGCCTGCGCTTGCTAGCTTCTGATCAATTAGCCTACGCTAGCTACCTTTCCTATCAATTAGCCCGCGCTAGCTAGCTTTCCTATCAATTAGCCTGCGCTAGCTAGCTTTCCTATCAATTAGCCTACGCTTGTTAGCTTTCCTATCAATTACCTGGCAACCTCGTCAATAGTAAACTGGGCAAGTGCAGCTTTAGCAGTCAGTTGCTTCAGATGATCTGATTGTCAAGAGTAGAGTGGTTCTTAAACAGTATTTGAAATAAAGACTGACTTTCACATGATACATAGTGTTAAAACACTCCTTTTTAGTGACAACTCCACAAAACAGTGTCTTTAGGTCACGGAAATTAAGCTAAACGTTATGGGGAATTAATGAAAAGGCAATTGGAAACCAGTGGAAAAAAAGTATGAACTCTGACAGTCCTAGTCATTGTTAAAATATCTCTCTGAGAGTAAATAGGAGAATGTGTTTCGACATTGCTGCCTTGCCAAACACGGACGGCTGTTGTTTTAATTGTGTGTCATTGTACTTGGTATTTCTGTTTTTGGAAGGTGTTTTAATAATGGTATGTGCCACTATTAACCGTCTTCTCTGTGATGACTCTCCACATCCAGGAAGTGAACCACAGACTCCGGGCTTGGCTCACTTCCCGTGTCACCTCCCTCCAACAGCATGCTCAACCTGACTTCCTGTCCGGCAGGATGCAGAGGTGGGGCTGGTACAAGAGCAGGGTTGTTGTTGCTGGGATCTAAAGAAATCAGCGACCTGCTAAACTTTGTGAGAAAACAAACACACCATTGCCAGTCATCGGTGTTCCCTCCCCTCATCCGTTTTTGCTCCGCTCATCTCGTCATCTAAAGACCACCTGTCTCTTCGGTCTGTCTGATTATCTGTGAATGTGTTCACATGCAGTGAGTATTCTCATTAATGTGAATAATCAAAGTGATGGCGAAGAGGATAGTGTGATTAAGGTGTTTACATGATGTAATCTCTTCAATGAACTGAGTTTACAAGACTTTTGGATAGTCAAATTACGGCACAGAAGTTAGTATTGTAACGACCACGGATGTGTCGACTTGCTAGCTATTGGCTAACGGATCAGACCCTTTAGTCGACTGGTTAACGTAAGTCGCCCGTGGTGCGGGAGACCCGGGTTTGCGTCCTGGCTGCGGCGGTTCCTGGCTGCCCCTCGAATTCGCTACATTGGTGTCCCCAGATAGCAAAACTGCTGTGGCCTGGACCCGTCCCATACCCAACACCTCATCCGGCCCACATACCACGTGGAATGATGGCACTTGGGTGGTCCACTCCTGTTTGCCAGATCTGGGCCAGAACCAAGCCATAGCAGTGCCGCATGTGCCACATATTTGCCAAAGCTGGCCCATATTTGTTTTGTGCTATTTGGGCCACCATTTACCACACAGGCCACTTCAGGGTCACATCCAGATATCATGTTGCCGAGAGCACCACATCTTTGCCAAAAAAAGGCCCACATTTTATTTGGCATATTTGAGTCATATTTGCTATTATACATGCGGGCCACTTCAGGCTCACATCCATTTTGTCAGGGCCAGAAGAAGGCCGTCAGTGCTGCATCATTGCCTGAAGTGGCCCATCCAGATGCTATCTGTGTCAGAAGTGGGATGGTGAGATCGTGAGGCCACTGGAAGCGCATATGCCCAGAGGTGTGAGGGAGCTGGTATGCTGAAGTGCGGGGACGCGTTTCCTGAAGGAGGGGGGTAGTGTAACGACCACGGATGTGTAGACTCGCCAGCCCTTTGCTGATGGGTCAGACCCTTTTGTCGACTGGTTAACGTAGTTGCCCGTGGTGCGGGAGACCCGGGTTCGCTTCCCGACTGTGGCGGTTCCCGGCTGCCCCCCCCCCCCGAATTCCCTACAGTATGTTGTGTGTGACCCCGTTTCCAACATCTTGTTTGGGACTTTTCAGAAAATGTCTGTTTTTTCACCTGACCAAACACCTTGGCATATTAAGTGGCTTTTTATTTCATTTTCATTTCAGCAGAAATGTTTGTTGTTTCAGCTTCACTCGATGACTGCGGTTGCCATGTTCTTTGTCTAGCGTTTTCCGGATTAACATTCTGGTGCACGCACACCAGTTATCTGAGAGTTAAGGTGTATACAAAGTACAGTAAATCTAATGATTGCCAAAAAAAAAAATCTAGCCCTGTTAATCACATAATTCTTCTGTCATTAGACCTGATCTTGATTAAGATAATTCAAATAAGGTGTTTACATGTCAGCTGCAATAATCAAATTATTGTCTGAATCTGACTGAAACCCAATTTTTAACTACAATGTAAAAACTTGGGTAAATGTGGCCAGTTCCCATTGTTTGTGTTGCTCTCCTGCTGATGTCTCGGCCACAAGCACTGCATGAAATATACCACGGCTCTTGGGGAGCTCATGTCTTGTGTTGGAGGGCATGTTTCAGAGAGGATTTACAGTGAGTTTTAAAGGTAATAAAACACCCATTATACAAAAATCTTGGATTTACTTAAAAATGGGTTCCAGTGGGTCAATGGAGTCCATGGAACTGTGTTAAGAGCCTTCTAAGAAACCTGATTTATTAAAAGCCAGGCTCCAACAAAAAATAACAAACTAATTTAGCATGGCACATCAAACCATATTAAGTCTCTCTTTGTGGCTCCCAAAAGCAATTACTTGTTACGAATGAGAATTGGGCAGACAGGTGGAGGACCCAAATGCAGACTTGGCAGACAGACAGGTTGCATGAGGGGGCTTTAATGTTCACAACACACATGACAGACTTACAGTAAGTCAGCAGGGAATGAGTCCGAAACAGGCAAACAAAGTCCAAAAGGGGAAAAGGCAGGCAGGCAGGTCAAAAACAGGCTAAAGTTCTAAACCAAAGAATCAGACAGGAACAGGTGCAGGAACAGACGCTGCAGCCGCGGGGAAACACTAGGCAGCCCTCAGTTACAGGGGAATCAGAACGGAAACTTCACTGCAGGGGAGATCAGAGCAGGAACAGGCATAATCAGGATCAAGGCGTCTGGGTAGCATAGCGGTCTATTCCGTTGCCTACCAACACGGAGATCGCCGGTTCGAATCCCCGTGTTACCTCCGGATTGGTCAGGCGTCCCAACAGACACAATTGGCTGTGTCTGCGGGTGGGAAGCCAGATGTGGGTATGCGTCCTGGTCGTTGCACTAGCGCCTCCTCTGCTCGGTCGGGGCGCCTGTTCAGGTGAGAGGGGGCACTGGGGGGAATAGTGTGATCCTCCCACACGCTACGCCCCCCTGACAAAACTCCTCACTATCAGGCGAAAAGAAGCGGCTGGCGACTCCACATGTATCAGAGGAGGCATGTCTGCAGCCCTTCCCGGATCGGCAGAGGGGGTGGGGCACCGACTGGGACGGCTTGGAAGAGTGGTGTAATTGGCCGGATACAATTGGGGAAATAAAGGAGACCCCCCCCCCCAAAAAAAGATCAGATTCAGGTTGGTGAGAACGAAGAAGTCCATGGTGTAAGTATGACAAACTGGTAGAGAATGGATGATTGAGATCGGTATGTACTGAGGAGCTGGAGAGGGAATAGGCAGCAGGTGCACAGGTGGGTTTGGTAAACAGGAATGAAAGTCCGGGGGCATCTTATGGACAGGTTGGAGAAATGGCAAAGATTAGAGTAGAGAGTGCCGAAGGGCTGAAGGCAGTTGGCCTGTAGGTGGCAACTGTGTGTTAAGCTTACGCATCTGGGATCTACTAGACAGGAGAAGTTGAATGATTGCACCAACGTGCAAGGCATGTTCTGTACTTTGTCCCAGAGTTATAGGTAAAGCATCATAAACCCACGTATCTGCATGATCATTTCAACATGGTGTCAGAACCGGGCTCAGCGGCAACCAACAGAGGGAGAAAATAATAAATTTGAGGTCATTGAGACAGCTAGCTGGCTAACGCTGCTGAGAAGGACCACGCTAGCTACAATGGCAGAAGCAAAAGCTAATTTCCCGGCGATTCCAGTGCCGGAAAGGTTGGACATGAAAGGAGACGTATTCAACAACTGGACATTTTTTAGAGCACAATGGGAAAACTACGAGATTGCAACTGGACTGAAAGAAAGGGATGACAAAATCCACGTGGCTACTCCGCTAACCGTGATGGGTAAGGAATACCATATGCTGCAACGGCACCTTCACATGACAGATGTAGACAGACACAAACCTGATAAGATTCTAGATGCAATTGAAAAGCACTTCGAACCATCCAGGGATGTGATCTATGAGCGCTATATATTCCATACTACTCAACAGAGCCAGTGTGAGTCAGTAGACCAATATGTTGCAAACTTGAGGAAGGTAGCGCGCACCTGTGATTTTGGCGCTTTAAGTGAGGAAATGACACGTGACAGGCTTGTCATCGGGACAAACGATGTTGGCGCTCGCACGCGCATGCTGAGGGAATCCGACCTCACGCTAGCGAAAGCCATAGACACTTGCAGAACAAGCGAACAAGCACAGATGCAAAACAAGAGAATGAGCGGAGGGGAGCAGGAGACCGTGAACTATGCATCACGCGAAAGACGTTCAGAGGGGCAAAGCTCTGCTCGCCGTCGCAAGCCTACAGCATCCACGGGCGCTGCAGACAGAGAAAGGAAGCCAGAAGGCACATACCACTACTGTGGGTCCACACATGAGAGACTGAAATGCCCAGCATACGGAGCCATCTGCAAAGAAGAACCATTTTGCCAAAGTATGCAAAGCACATCACAAACCTCATGTTAATCTAATGCAGGAAGACAGTGAGCCAGATGATGAATCAACAGATGAAATGTGGTACATCTCACATGTAAACTCTATACAAGACAAGGCTCATAAGCTGTTCGTCAATCTGAAGCTGACCCCGCCAATTCATGGAAAAGTGACGTATGACCCCAGCCACACAGTGAAACGTAAATTGGACACAGGCTCAACTGTCAATGTACTGAGCTACCGAGATGTACAACGCATAACACAGGACGGCAACCCAGATCTCCATCCCAGCAAAGCCACTCTCAAGCTATATGATGGATCACTGATAAAACCAACAGGAGAAATCAAACTCAAAGTGGAACATGATGGACAGACACACAAGCTCAAGTTCCCGGTCATAGAATCATCTGAGATCCCTCTGCTATCAGCCGACACGTGCCAGAAGCTGAACTTGCTCAAGGTAAATCAGAGACATGTCGTTCATCATGTGGACACTTCATAAACGCCTACTGAAGTGCACACAGCACTCACGGCAGAGGAGATACTGTCCAAATATGAAGATGTGTTTGAGAGGCTTGGCTGACCTACCTGGTGAGCTACACCTGAATGTCAACACTGACATACAGCCAGTACAACAACGACCACGGCAGGTTCCTATCCCGCTAAAGAAAAAAGTCACAGAAGCAATATTGTCGATGGAGAAGCAAGGAATCATTGCTAAAGTCACTGAGCCCACACAATGGATCAGCAACATGGCCGTTATGGAGAAGCCAGGGAAACTGCATACCTGCATCGACCCGAGCGCTCAACAAGGCTCTGCTGAGGTCTCAGTATCAGATGCCCACCATAGAGGAGATACTGCCAGACATAGCGAATGCCAAGATATTCTCAGTGCTAGATGCGAAGGATGGTTACTGGCAGGTGAAACTAGATGAAGAAAGCAGCCATCTCACCACATTTTGGACACCTCTGGGAAGATACAGGTGGTTAAGAATGCCATTTGGGATCAAGCCAGCAGCTAAAGAATACCAACGCAGACAGCATGAAGCACTACAGCGACTGACTGGTGTTCGTCTCATAGCAGATGACATTCTTCTCTATGGCTGTGGAGACACACAGGGGGTGGCATTGGCAGAACATGACAAAAATCTTGCAGCCCTATTGCAAAGGGCGAGAGAGGTCAACCTGAAGTTAAACAAGAAGAAACTCAAGCTGAAGCAATCCAGCGTGCCATACATGGGTCATCTTCTCACCACAGAGGGCCTGCTCCTGGACCCAGAGAAGATAATGGTGGTGCAAAACATGCAGACACCTACTGATGTCAAAGCGCTACAGAGACTTCTGGGGTTCATGAATTTCTTAGCAAAATTCCTTCCCCACCTATCTGATGTGTGCGAACCACTCAGGCGGCTGACGGACAAGGACATCCAATGGGCGTGGCTACCGCAAAACGAAACAGCCCTCAACACTGTGAAGGATCTGGTCACGCATCCCCCATTGCTCAAGACTACAACATGAAGGAGGAGGTGACACTTCAGTGTGATGCCAGTGAAACAGGCCTCAGTGCAGCTGTCATGCAAAATGGACAACCTGTTGCATTTGCCTCCAGAACTCTAACTCCCACTGAACAGAGGGATGCTCAAATCGAGAAGGAATGCCTAGCCATTGTCTTTGCATGTGACAAGTCTGATCAATACATCCATGGCAGGGAAAGCATTACAGTGCACAGCGACCACAAGCCACTGTAGGTGATCTTCAAAAAGTCCCTCCTCACGGCCTCCAAGAGGCTACAGAGAATGCTACTATGGCTCCAACGCTATCAGCTGCAGGTACAATATAAACCGGGCAAACTGCTGCATGTAGCGGATTTTCTCTCCAGAACGGCTCAACCAAATACGACACACATGCAAATGCAAACACCAGCTACAGTCTACACCAGTGTTTCTCAACCCAGTCCTCAAGGGACCCCTATCCTGCATATTTTCTTTGCAACCCTGAATAGGTACCTGTTTGTAGTTATTCAACCAATCAGCAAGCAATTTTGTCAGATGTTGCACACCTTGCATAATTAAGTGCTGCGAGATGATTGGTCGAGTAAGTACAAGCTGGGCTACCTATGCAGGGTTACAATGAAAATCTGCAGGATAGGGGTTCCTTGAGGACTGGGTTGAGAAACACTGGTCTACACCATGGGCCTGACCACAGAGGCCCTAGAAGGTGTGGATCACAGCAGCTGTACCAACATCTCCACAAAAACACGGGAGTCCATCAGAGCCGCCATGCTCAAAGATCCCTTATGTCAGGCTCTGTGTGCCCAAATCTCTGAAGGCTGGCCCATCTCTAAACGAGCAGTAGATCAAACACTGAGACCTTTTTGAACATTCAAGGAGGAGCTAGCCACTGACAATGGACTGATATTCAAAGGTGACAGAGTGTTCATCCCATAGCTACTACGCGATGACTTCCTATCAAAGATTCACTCAGGGCACTCCGGCATTGAAAGCAGTCTCAGGAAGGCATGAGACACAGCATTCTGGCCAGGAATAACGGAGGAGGTGAAGAAGTATGTGAGCAGATGTAACATGTGCAACACCCTTCAGGGGCGACAGCAGAAGGAATCACTCAATCCTCATCATCTCCCCAAACTCTCATGGTCTAAGGTAGGCATGGACCTGTTCACTGTGAACCAATCACACTACCTCATGACAGTTGACTACTACTTGGACTACTGGCAGCTGGATCAATTGGAGGACACCACAGCATCTACCATCATCGATCGCTGCAAACCACTTCAGCCAACATGGCATCCTTCACACTGTCATCTCAGACAACGGCCCCCTCTTCTCTGGACTTGACTTTCAGACCTTCTAAAATGACTGGGACTTCCGACACGTAACATCATCACCATACCACAGCCAAAGCAATGGCAAGGCTGAGTCAGCTGTCAAAATAGCTAAAACAATACTGAAAAAGGCGGTGCTGGCAGGAGAGGACCCATGGAAGGCAGTGTTAGCATGGAGAAACACTCCAACGGAGGGACTTGACAGTGCCCCGGCTCAGCGGCTCATGTCCAGATGCACACCTGCCCTCCAAAGATCTTCTGCTTCAACCTCGGGTAGTGCAAAATGTGGTCACGAAGAAGCACAGAAAGGAGCTTATTTCCAAGCACCACTATGATGCACATGCCCATGACATGCCAGTGATCATTCAAGGGGAGACAGCCAGAGTCTTGCTACAACCCAACGTGCCCAAAAGTGCATGGTCCCTTGGAATCTGCACTGACCAGAAGAGTGACAGATCATATGAGGTGCTGGTACATGGTAAAACATACTGAAGAAACAGGAAACACATCTGCCCTGTGGACGAAACACTCAGACCTTCACCGCCTGGAAACCCGAAGAGGATGATGACTGGGGGAGTTGGGTGGAGCTGTAGTGGCTGACGATCCAGAGGGTCAAGCTCCAGCACTGGATGAAAACACAGCCCAGGCTGCAGACCCTAAGCCTCAAGGTCTCCATCAAATCAGGACCAGGAAAACATCAGGCCTCCAGAGAGGTACACCAAAGACTATGTGACTTGAACATCGACTTATTGGGAAAAAAAGAGAGAGAGGCATGAAAATGTAATGTTTATCATCTGATTTACTGTTCATTGTTTATTGAGTAGCCACTGCAAGGACTAAAAGTTTGATAAGGTAATGTTTATCATCTGAGTTACTGTTAATTGTTAATTCAGTAGCCACTGCAAGAACTCACTGTTTAAGTTTTATATCTCTGAGAGAATCACTTTCATTTGTTATGTGAAGGGAGATGTTACGAGAGTTGGCCTGTCGGTGGCAACAGTGTGTTAAGCTAACGCATCTGTGATCTACTAGACAGGAGAAGTAGAATCATTGAACCAACGTACAAGGCATGTTCTGTACTATATCCCAGAGTTATGAGTAAAGCTTCATAAACCCACGTATCTGCATGATCATTTCAACAGCAGGGACAGAGTCACAGAGACATAATGGACAAGGGAAACACACACAGGGCCCAAGGAGGAATTGTGACATTACTGGAAAGAAATGTTGCGGAAAAAAATAAGATAACGTGTACGTCATATATACCTCGATCATTTCTCTGATTTGAAGAACTACAACAAGCGGTATGGTTGATTTTCCAGCTACCTCCCCCTAAAGGTAAAGGGGAGTAGACTAAGAACCTGCATCCGTGAGCTGAGAGAAACTGTCAGCTTGCTCCTGCTAGCAGACTTTGCTAATTTGAAAGTAATGGCGTCAAACAATCTTGAGGATTAAACATTGGATCAGGATATCAGATTATAATGAAGTCAGATATTGAAGGCTACCGTTTTTGGCTGCGGAGGAGATAAAACAAATACATGAGTCGGCAGCTCTGGCTCTTGCTGGAGAAGAACAAGAAGCCACCGTGGCAGTGCTCTGGCAAAATGGCAACTGATTGTGTCTGTGTGGAAACCTCCACCTGCACAACAAAATTGCCCTTTACAAAGCCGTCTGCATCACAACTCTCATATACAGCTGTCAAGCCTGGGTCACATACAGCTGCCAACTAAGTTTGCTGGAGTAGTTCCACCTAAGGTGTCTGCAGCTAAATATGGGGATCACGTGGCGTCCCCATGCTGAGATTCTTGCTAGGACAAACTGCAAGAGCTTAGAAGCCAGGGTCACTGAACACCAACTGCACTGGCTTGGGCATGTCATCAGGATGCCTCAAGAACACCTGCCACATCAAGTCCTGTATGGACAGCTTGACATCTGGGCCGCCAGTCGCAGGTGGTCAAAAGAAGCGATACAAAGACCAGCTGAAAATATCGCTGAAGAAATGTATCAACCCCTTGAGACTGGAGCAAGCTGCCATCAACCATTCCATCTGGCGGGAGATTTTGCCACAGAGGTATAGAACAGCTGAAAATGGAGAGGAATGTGAAAAGACTAAGGAGATACACAACCATGCCTGCCCCCACAAACTCAGACGTCATATGCCCAACGTGCAATAAAACTTGTGGATCGAGAATTGAATTCTGCAGTCATCAAAGAACACACCGTTAGCGAGGAGGGATGTCATCATCGGACTCGATGGACTACCAGCAAGCAAGCCGCAGTGCCAACTGAGATGAAAAGTGTTTGCTGTAATGAATCAATCTCGGAACCCTGAGGCTCAATCGTCTGACGAGTATTTAGCTCTGGGGACAACAGCCAATATTTCTAAACTTCCGGTGTAGCTGCTGGCTGCTGGCTTCTGTTTCCTATGAAGACTTCCTCTTCCGTGCACCCGTCACTGTTTACGGCGGGATCAGCGATTTGAGACGCGAGAATCGAGTTGAAAGACTATCTACGACTGGATTGTTTCGCAAGTAGGGAACACGTGTCGAATGTTTCTGCACACAATACATAAACATCTAAAGTTTTTGTAGGGTTTTTTTTTTGGTCCAGGCGACATTTTGGCCAATAGACCCCTTATCGCGTGACGTAAAAGCTACGTTGGTAAACAAGATGCGCGCGCAGAACATGTGGCAAAACATGGCCGACAAACAACGTGCGTGAAAGCGTATAAAATGTAAAATTAAACGGAGAAAAGTTAGAAATTTAAGAAAATTGAAATCTCATGCATGGATAAGGAGACACGCTGGCCGCTGACTGGCGGGTCTGACCCTTTAGTCTAGCGGTTAGCGATGTCTCCTGCGGTGCGGGCGATACGGGTTCGCTTCCCGGCCGCGGCAGTTCCTGTGGTTGCGTTGTCCCCCGAATTCGCTACATTGGTGTCAGAAGTGGGATGGAGCGACCGTAAGCCCGTCGGAGGCGTAGGCGGCGTGAAGGAGCTGATATGCTTAAGCGCGGGGACGCGCTTCCCGAAGGAGGCGGGGAATGTAACGTGCATGGATAAGGAGACACGCTGGCCGCTGGCTGGCGGGTTTGACCCTTTAGTCTAGCGGTTAGCGATGTCTCCTGCGGTGCCGGCGATACAGGTTCGCTTCCCGGCCGCGGCAGTTCCTGTGGTTGCGTTGTCCCCCGAATTGGCTACAATATGTTGAAGGTCTAAGCAAGGAAGACAGAAAGCATTACGAGTCGATTCTTACGCTAAGCACTGGAGAAAAACTTCCCGTTTATGCTTGCTGAAGCTCGGTGGACAAGTGACATCACGAAGATGCCAAACATCGGCTGGAGGGATGTGACGGAACACCTCATAGACACACCAATTATATTTACGAAAGAATCAATGGAGGCAAACAAGTCTTTCGAAGCACACGATTACTTCCTTACTGGCGGACATGTCCAAGACTGCTTTTACCATCCGTTATCGAAGGAAAACAAGATTTGCTTCATCAAACCAAAGGTAAGTAAGCCCTCATATTTTGTTTGTACGGTTGAATTGTTTGTATTCAACAAAAGTTGAATTGTTTGTACGGTTATGAGATCGAGGCTAGAGTCAAATTGTGACCTCAAACATCACGACACAAGAAAGCTCATGGAATCGTCAAATTTGAGGAAGGCTTGGTATTAACAACTCACACTTTGGTTTGGCAGTTGCTCTACTAGGACAGTATCAATTCAAAGCTGTTACGTATGTTCAGTCACAATACTTATTTATGTAAGAAACGGACACATACCAGATATGAATTGTTTTCCGCAAATCTTCGCGTTTGATATTTGCTCTTCTGACCACGTCTTCCAGTCCTCCTGGCGGATGGCGTGGATTCATGCGATTCGTTTTTCGGGTGGCGTTTTCCCTTACGGCATGCGATAAAAATGCAGATGCTTGTTTTTACCATCTTTACGATTTGTACAACAGACAGCTTAACAACTGTGAGGCGTTTCGTTTTAAATCAATTTCTCCGTGATACGCTCTTCGAAATGAACGCAGTAACGTTTACAAACACAAAACTCGTAGCCACTTTTTGCCTCACGATCTGCGCACGCACATTTGGCGCGTGTAAAAAATGCGTTTCGCCTCTCGCACTCCCCACACAACTGTTACCAACATACAACCAAAGCATGTTCCTGTAGAAATCGTCACCTACTAAGGGTGGTTGGTCAGTACTACTCGGACTAAAATGGAAACGGAAACCAGAATGCATCCGATACCAACATGTTGTGCTGTATATATCTGTTAATGTTAATAGACATTAGTAATGGATGGGACCGGGCAAATGATGAAGAAATGGATGAGGAAGGGCAAGTTTGCATAACCACATATCCTGGTTTTCAAGTAGTTAAATAGCAATGTTTTTAAGACATTTTTTTCTGAGCCCCAAAATCAACTGCTTCTGGAGAAACAGGCCTGCATGACCGAGTGGGGAATTGTAACGAGTAAGTGTCACTAACTAGGGTACTGCCATTGTTTTTAGCTTCATGTTAGTGATAACATTTTCCTAAATAGGCTACCAAAGTCACGAAATTCCCTGTTAACCGTTTATTGAACGGAACTGGACGTCCATTCTGTCGCGGTCCTGGCCGTGCCTCCAGTTATTTTCCTTGTGTTTCCATGTGTTTCCCATTTCCCCCTGTCTGTCCCTGTGTGCGTGTGTGTGTATGTGGTGTGGGTGTGGCTTCATCCCTTGGCACTCTCCAGCTCTCTCCAGATTGCAGCTCATTCACCTCACCTGCCCAGCCTGCACACCTGCCTTCCATCAACTCATCAGCTCAGCAGTATATCTACTCCGGTTCTCCATCTACACTTTGACAGATCGTTGTTTCCACCATAGTGGTGGTCTCTCGGGCTTGGCTGTTCTGCAATAGCAGATTCAGAGTTATTCCTCGTGTTGTTCACATTACCTGTATTTACCGTGTTTCTTTGTGCTTCCAGGATCAGTACTCTCCAGTCCCCCCGCCTGCTCGCTTACTAAACCCCCGAGGTTATCTTCAGCCAGCCACGCCCATTTCCTCATCTGCCTATCCTACCCAGCTCAACTCTGCTAGCTACCATCCAGCTCCGCTTTACTTTCCGCAATCACCTCTACTTTATTCCGTGCCTGCCATCCTCACCCCCTGTATTCCTACAATAAACCTCTTTTTATATTAACTCCATTGTCTGCTTTTGGATCTGTCTCTGCTGATCATAACGGTCTGGCCAGCCTGGACCCAGCAGACTCGGACCATCTCCGCCAAGTTCTCGCCACCCAGGGCGTTCTTGTGGGACAACATAGCCAGGTCCTTTGCGATTTCATGGAAATCCTCAAGTCAGTCACTCTCGGCCAATATGGCCTGAATTGGACATCAAGTCAACCAGGTTTAGATATGTGTAAGAGCTGGGGTTCTGGTGAGCCAAACCACCTCCCTTTCAGTTGCCAGGTCCGGAATGCAGCTCAACGCCAAGTTTGTGGAATCAAGTCTTACGTTGTGAGCCTTGATGGATTTCGGAGCTGATGAAAACTTGTTTCTCAAGCTGGTATATCCTCTCAAACACCCGACGTTCCTCTTGACGCCCTCACCCTCAATGGAAAGCTCCTCACTCAAGTAACTCACGTTACTGTGCCCCGAAGTCGGTGTCGTGGCCGCGGCCGCTCTGGAGTTAGTGTACCCGAAGCTGCCATTCCTTGCCCTGCAGCTGTGGGTCGCCTCTGTGTTTTCTTGTGGCCAAAGCTGCCATTCCTGTTCTGATTCCCCTTCAGCGAAGGTGCGCTCCAGAAGCCGCCATGACCGGCTAGGAATCCATGTGGCATCCGTGGGAGTGGGGCACCGTCATTGTTGCTCCCAGTTCTGGCCATTCCAGTACTGTTTTTCAAGTTTATTGTCATGTCGAGCCCTACTTACAGCTATTTATCTTGCCTAGTCTTGAAGCTTGATCCATACCACAGTTGCTGCCCTGAACCCCCCTGCGACCAGCTATTTGTGTGTGTGGGGGGGGGGGGGGGCGTCATAGCTGCTCCTGGTTCTGGCCACTCCAGCCTTGGTTTCTAAGTCTCATGTATTGTGCTGCTCTGACGACACCATCCCAGTCCTGAGTCCTGTCCAGTTTTCTATTTGCCCAAAAGCTGTTATTGATTATTCAGTCAAACTTGTGCATTTAAGTTTGGCTGTTTAGTTTGTTCATTGTCAAAGTGTTCCACGTTTGTACCATGTTACCACGTCTGTACCATGTCAACCTTATGCAATCATAGGTGTTCCTGATACCCTCATAGTTCCTACCAGTAAACTTTTTTATTTCACCTCTTTCCATGTCTGCATTTGGGTCCTCAATTCCTGCTCCAACCGTGACACATTCAGCTAACAGATTATTGGTGGGGACGGAAACGCCTTCAAAAAAAACTTAGTTAGCTTATACAAGCTGCAGTGATTTTGAGTAGCTTGTAAGCTACTACCGCTAATTCACCACGACTAAGAGGACCCTGCCCCGCTCCATGTTTGAGTGACAGCCTACTTGAGCCCTGCTCATTTGTAGTCTTTTGTTAAACCAGGAAGCTATAGCATACCAGTCGTTTCAGGGGGATATCTCTGGACTGACTTTAGGTAATGAGATGGTTGTGGTCGCATTTTAACGTTAGGTAGGCAGCTACCAACAAATACAGGGTAAATTGACTTTATATAGCGCTTTTCTAGTCTACTGACCACTCAAAGCGTTTTACAATGTATACCTCACATTCACACACAGATGGCAGAGGCTGCCATGCAACACGGCAACCCACTCATCAGGAGCAGTTAGGGATTCAGCATCTTGCTCAAGGACACTTCTACACTTCGTCTCTGGAGGAGCTGAGGATCGAACCAGGAACCTTCTGCTTATTAGATGACCCACTGTACCTGCTGAGCCATGCCACACCAACGGTATAAATCTGAATCTGAACAGTTAGGGTGTCCCTTTGATGTACCCAATGAATCAAAAGTAACATAGTAGCATGTAATCACTTGAAATTACATTTATAAGTAAAGTCAACATTTCATTTTTTTTTGTTGTTCAAAAACAGATCTGTGCCTCAGAGGCCAATATTGAAACATCTCATCTCATCATCAGCCGCTTCTCCAGGGTTGGGTTGCGCTGGCAGCAAGCTAAGTAGGTCACCCCAGATGTCCCTGTGCCCAGCAATGTCCTCCAGCTCCTCCTGGGGGGTCCCAAGGCGTTCCCAGGCCAGATTGGACATGTAGTCCCTCCAGTGAGTTCTGGGTCCACCCCGGGGTCTCCTCCCAGTTGGACATACCCGGAAAACCTCCAAAGACAGGCGCCCAGGAGGCATCCTAATCAGAAGCCCGAACCTCCTCAACTGGCTCCTTTCGACGCAAAGGGGCAGCTGCTCTACTCCGAGCTCCCTCTAGATGTCCGAGCTCCTCTCCCTATCTCAAAGGCTGAGCCCAGACATCCTATGGAGGAAATTCATTTCAGCCGTTTGTATCCGCGATCTCACCCTTTTGGTCACTACCCAACGCTCATGACCATTGGTGAGGGTTGGAACAAAGATTGACTGGTAAATTGAGAGCTTTGCCCTCCGGTTCAGCTCCCTCTTCACCACAACGGTCCAGTATAATGTCCGCATTACTGTTGATGCTGCACCAATCCGCCTGTCAATCTCCCGCTCCATCCTACCCTCACTCATGAACAAGACTCCTAGATACTTGAACTTCTTCACTTGAGGCAACAACTCATTCCCCAACCCGGAGGGAGCAATCCACCATATTCCGGTAGAGAACCATGGCCTCAGACTTGGAGGTACTAACTCTCATCTCGGCCATTTCACACTCAGCTGCAGACTGCACCAGTGCGTGCCGGAGGTTGTGTTCTGATGAAGCCAACAAGACCACATCATCTGCGAAGAGTAGAGATTCAATTGTGAGGTTCCCAAAACAGACACACTCCTCACCTTGGCTGCACCTTGAGATCCTGTCCATGAATATAACAAACAGAATCAGAGACAAGAGACAACCTTGGTGGAGTCCAACACCCACCGAAAATGTGTTTGGCTTTGTGCCGAGAATGTGGACACAGCTCTCACTTTGGTTATACATGGACCAGATGGCTTTTAGCAACTGCCCCGGTACCCAATACTCCCGCAGTACCCACCACAGAGGGCCCCGGGGTACATGGTTGTAAGCCTTCTCCAAGTCCACAAAGCACATGTAGACTGGCTGGTCAAACACCCATGCCTCCCTCAGCACTTCCGCAAGGGTAAAGAGTTGGTCCGTTGTTCCACGGCCAGGACGGAATCCGCATTGTTCCTCCTGGATCTGAGATTCAGCAGTCGGTTGGAGCCTCCTTTTCGGCACCCTAAAGTGGACTTTCCCAGAGAGGCTGAGCAGTGTGATGCCCCGATAATTACAGCACACCCTCCGTTCCCCTTTCATAAATATGGGAACCACCACCCCAGTCTGCCACTCCACATGTACTGTCCCCGACCTCCACGCGACACTGAAGAGGCGCGTCAGCCAAGACAGCCCAACAATGTCCAGAGCCTTCAGCATCTCAGGGTGAATCTCATCCACACTTGGCGCCTTGCTACCGAGGAGGTTCTTAACTACCTAAGAGACCTCTGCCAGGGATATGGGTGGGGCTTCCCCCGAGTCTTTAAACTCTACCGCCTCCACTGAGGATGTGTTAGCCGCATTCAGAAGCTTCTCAAAGTGTTCTTTCCACCACCCAACAACATCCCCAGTCCGGGTCAGCAGTTCCCCTCCCCGGCTGAACACGGCTTGAGTCAAGCCCTGCTTCCCCTTCCTGAGTCAGCGGATGGTTTGTCAGAACTTCCTTGAGGCCAACTGAAAGTCCTCTTCCATAGCCTCGCCGAACTCCTCTCACACCCGAGTTTTTGCTTCCGTGACCGCCGAAGCCGCAGCCCTTCCTGCCTCCTGGTACCTGTCTGCTGCAGGAGACCCCTGGGTCAGCCAATCCCGAAAAGCCTCCTTCTTCAGCATGACGGCTTCCCTCGCTGCTGGTGTCCACCAACGGGTTCTTAGATTGACACCTCGACAGGCACCGATGACCTTATCCTACCTGCCGCATCTGCAATAGAGGCTTTGAGCATGGCCCACTCAGACTCCATGTCCCCAGCCTCCCTCGAAATACATGAGAACTTCTCCCAGAGGTGGGAGTTGAAGACCTCACGGACAAGGGCCTCCACCAGACGTCCCCAGTGCACCCTCAGTACACGTTTGTGTTTACCAGGTCTGTCCGGCAGCCTTCCCCACTGTTTGATCCAACTCTCACCACCAGGTGGTAATCAGTTGATAGCTCTGCTCCTCTCTTCACCCAAGTGTACAAAACATATGGCCACAGATCTGATGATACAACCACAAAGTCTATCATCGATCTTTGGCCTAAGGTGTTCTGGTACCAAATACACTTATGAACTACCTTTATGTTCAAACATGGTGTTTGTTATGGCCAATCCATGAATCGCACAGAAGTGCAATAACAAGGCACAGCTCGGGTTCCGATCAGGGTGGCTGTTCCTCCCAATCACGTCCCTCCAGGTTTCTCGATCATTGCCCACGTGAGCGTTGAGGTCCCTCAGCAGAACTATAGAGTACCCAGGCGGGACCCTATCCAGGACACCACCCAGAGATTCCAAGAAGGTCAGATACTCCAAACTGCTATTCAGTGCATAAGCACACACAACAGTCAGAGCCTCCCCCCAGTGACTTGCAGTCGTATAGAGGTGACCCTCTCTTTCCCTGGGGAAAACCCCAACAGGGTGACACTCAACCGGGGACTTGTGAGTATCCCCACACCCGCCTGGCTCCTGTCACCTCTGCCAACTCCGGAAAAGTAAAGAGTCCAGCCCCTCTCGAGGAATTTGGTACCAGAACCCACGCTATGTGTGGAGGTGAGCCCAACTATATCTAGTTGGTACTGCTCCACCTCCCGCACCAGGTCCAGCTCCACCTCCTTCCCTGCCAGAGAGGTGACATTCCACGTCCCGAAGACCAGTCTGTCATGCTGGAAGTTGGCACGCCCCAGTCCAAGCCTTTGCCTGCCGCCCGGCCTGCACTGCACCCTACACTAATGCTCATCCCCGCGGGTGGTGGGTCCATGGGGTGGTGGCTCCATGTTGGGGTTTTTTTTTTCATTTTTTCGGGCTGGGCCTGACCAGGCCCCATGGGCCAAGCCCTGGCCACCAGACGCTCGCCGGCGAGCTCCCTTCCCAAGTCTGGCTCTCGAAGGGGGCCCTGGTTTCCCTTTTATACTCGAGGTGCTGTGGCTGCATTGTAATTTCATCGGGTTTCTTGGGAATCGCCCTTAGTCTGGCCCCTCCCCTGGGATCAGTTTACCTTGGGGGACACTACCAGGAGCTATTGCTCCCGGCAACACAGCTCCCAGGATCACCGGGACACCCAAACCCCTCCACCACGTTAAGGTGACGATTCTCGGAGGGGTGAGGCAAAAATGATTTGATAAATTAATATTTTGCAGAATATTCTAGAAATCATGTTTTTGCACCCTGGTTACAAGGAGATGTCCTCATGCCCCTCAACAGCCGGAATGTCTTCATCATATAGGATACTGTCTTCTCTCTTTTGGGGTTGGAAAAAAGCGTCGGAAACACCTGGCGATAAGTCATTGTAGTGACGTGTATAATAATGATAATAAACTGTATTTACATAGCACCTTTCATATTTGATACTTATATCTCAAGTACCACAAGGGCATAACATTTTTGCATGCTTCCACACTCTATTCACTTTCAAGCAAGCAGATGGGATGAATTTATGGTTAGCAATTTTGGTGGTAATGCCAGATATATCTGGGATATGTTATGCACGAGTCCAAGTCCAGGTGTGGATCAGAACTCACATGTTTCCAGATGAGTGTAAATACAGGTTTTGCGTGGAGGGGAAAATCCCATACAACAATAGCTAACGTATCCCCGAAGACCCATGCGCATACCACATAATAATAATACTACTC
>NC_079214.1:59736756-59761756 GCF_029633865.1 Lampris incognitus
TAATAAATAGCCGTTTATTTTTTGCTGGCTTTCTTTCTGTCTTGCTTTCTAACCTTCTGTTTGTGCGTGCGTGCGTGCGTGCGTGCACACGCGCACGCCGGCTGTGTTTAGCTCTGCTTTTAGGTCATGGCCAATATGAACCAGTGGGAAGGCTTATCAGTGATTCTGCTAAGCCTGGGCGAGATTGTCTGTGCAAGGGATTCCCTATACGATGCAATACCGAGTACTGACACTGGGGGGCGATATTGTTAGCTAAAGTTGACAGCACGGTATGGCACTATGTAAGGAATGAGTTTGCAGTGAGTAATGATTGCTGTTGAGGGCGCATGCTGAATGATGAGTGAAAGACTGACTTGACTGATGGATGTCCCCACTGCAGTTTCTACCACTACTCCAGGATACATGACTCGGCTGCAGTAAAGCTGAGCAGTGTATCGACAACTTGATGTAAGATCGGTGGTGTGATGTGAGACTGGCTATGGTCTGGATCTCGGAAAGTTTCTGAGATCCTGAAAAGCTTTCACAGATTTCCTCACCTGGATTATCGAGCGTGCGTCAAGACACGTGGTCTGGATTCTGGTCATCGTGACGTCGTGCTGTAACTTAAATGTTGTCGTTCCCCGGTCTTAAAGGCTGCGTCGCAGTACAGTGCTGCACTTTTCTGAACTTATTCAGCAGTTTCAGCAGAGTGAAAGGAACAGTAAAGGAACAGTAAAGGAACAGTAAATGACTGCCTGCTTGGTCACCACTGCCACCAAAAATAGAGTTCCCTCAGCTTACTTATTTCATCAAAGACTTGTAAAAAAAAAGAATGAGCTGGAATTATTTCTGCTTTTCTGACTTTTTGTCCTTTTGTCTGTCCGTCTGTCTGTCTCTTCCTGTCTTTCTATCTGCATCTGTATGTCTATCTGTCTGTCTGTTTCTGTCTCTGTCTGACTACCTGTCTCTCTTGTCTGTCTGTCTGTCTCTGTCTGTCTGTCTGTCTGTTTCTGTCTCCCTGTCTGACTATCTGTCTCTCTGGTCTGTCTGTCTCTCTCGCTTGCTCTGTCTGTCTGTCTGTCTGTCTGTCTGTCTGTCTGTCTGACTCGCTGTCTGTCTGTCTGTCTGTCTGTCTGTCTGTCTGTCTGTCTGTCTGTCTGACTTACTCGCTGTCTTTCTTTCTGACTGTCTGTCTCTGTCTGTTTGCCTGTCTGACTGTCTCTCCGACTGTCTGTCTGCACATCTGTATGATTGTCCATCTGACTGACTGTCTGTCTGTCTGTCTCTCTGTCTGACTCTGTCTGTCTCTGTGTCTGCCTGTCTGTCCATCTGTCTGCCTGTCTGTTTCTGTCTGTCTGTCTGTCTCGGTCTGCCCGCCTGTCCCTCTGTCTGTGTCTGTCTATCTATCTGTCCGTCTGTCTGTCTCTCTGTCTGACTGTCTGTCTTTCTGTCTGTCTGTCTGTCTGTCTGTCTGTCTGTCTGTCTGTCTGTCTGTCTGTCTGTCTGTCTGTCTGTCTGTTTCTCCCACTCTCTTTCAGAGATTTCTCCGTAGAGACTGGTCAACATTACCCAGGAATCTCCTTGTCCCCCAAACATGCTCGGTTGCCATGTTGGACAGGAAAACAGTGGACCTGGGGAGTGGAGAGGTAGGGAAAGGGCAGGCAGCTTATGAGAGTCTCGGCAGTGTCATTAAAAATCTGTCCGGGTTGCCAGGTTGGAAAGCCTAGCAGCGTTTTGTTTTTTTTTTCTTCTCTGTTGAAACAATAGGATTAGGATTAGGGGCCTAAGCGTCCCTGAGGGGGAGGAATAAGGGGACAGTAGATTAGCCGGGGGGCCGCATCCAGCTGGACGGACAGACATAACTGTTTACGTGTGTCATTGTTAGATGATGCGATCGGATGTCTTTGTCTTAGAAACTGGAGAAATGTGTTTGGGGGATGGAAGTAGAAATGTGTGTGGGGTGGTGGGGGGGGGGGTACTATGGTATTTGGTGGCTGGGTCAGAATGTTTGACAGTGCCGAGACCTTCAGCTCCAGTTTCTTCCTCTCTCCTTCAGTGACTTTGTTGCAGGCTTATTAAAACACACGACGCCGGCCCCCTGCCCTCCATCATACCAACCCTGCCCTAGAGCAAGCTTTTCGGGCTGGTTTGCACGTGTGAGGGGCAGGCGGCTGCTCAGATGGGTGACGAGAAATCAAGGTAGCCGAGCCAGCTACAGTGTGTACCTGATGCCACAAGCTGCACTCCATCTGATCTGTGGTGTAAAATGATGAACCCAATTCCCCCCAAAAACAGGTGGTCAGGGGTTGGCCTGCAAACTCATGGCCACGCATCCCGTGATGGAGTCCACACCGAGCGGCAACTCTCAGCCTCAACACAAAAACCCAAGCAACCAACCCCAGAAGCCATTGCGGCAGTTGGTGCAACATTTGTGCAGAGCAACTGAATTTTAACAACCGGAAACGTGACCAAGACTTTAAGCCCACGATAACGCGAGAGGATTGGCGCATCATCCGCACGCAAAATTGGATTTTGGCGTCTGCGTTGCACGCAGTGTGTAAGTGCAATATCGTGTACGCAGACCGGTGGGACCGGGACCGGGACCGGGTGGTTGCCCTCTCCTTATCCCACCATCTTATCGTCCTCGTTGATCGATTCGTGGGAATTGCCGCATAGTTGTTCCTGTCATGATTTAGTAACACTGACAGTTCGTTTATATAACGGTCAGGGAGTAACGATGAAGGCTTCTGGGAAACCCAAAAAAAAAAAAACCCCAAAAAATGCAAGCCGCTCTCCTGCACGCGTGCATGAAGAAAAGAAAAAAAAGAAAAGTGCACGTCGCGTGAAATGTGTTATGGATTCCTTGTTTACGGCCGTCACGGTGAAACGGGAGCTCGCTACTGCGAAGATTTCTTGCTCATAATTCCTGCACAGTTATCGGGGGGGGGCTGGCAGGGGGTGGAGGGTTGCCTTTGGGGGGTGTCCGTGAATTGGAGATGGCGCTGTGTACAGTGTCAGCGAGTTAGCGGCCAAAGTTTTCAAAGCGCAGGCAGGAAAGTTCGCCAGAGAGAGAGAGAGAGAGAGAGGGGGGGGTAGAGAGAGAGAGAGAGAGAGAGAGACGACCCGTGTTTCCAAGTTTTTCCTCTCAGCTTTCCCTACGAATTTCCAGCGCTATCATGAGGACTGCGGACTTTTAAAAAAAAAGAAAAGAAGAAGAAGAAGGGGGGGGGAACGCTTCGCCGTGGCTCGTGAAGGCTTCGCGCGGATCTCTTCCTGCACTTGAAATAAACGGGAGGGTAACGGTTTGCTGACTTTCGATTGCACGCTTGTCGTTTCAATGGGCTGCGGTCCACCCTATCATTCAGTCAGCGACTCGGACCGCGACTCGACTGACTGCTGCGCCGCTTCCTAGAAAAGTGCGCTGTGGCGAAAATGACTTAACGCTCCGTATCATGTAGCCTAGCAGTCTTGGGGTGTTTTTTTTTTTTTTTTTTTAGTGGTAACAATGAACTCCCCCCGTGACAAGGAACTGGCACCCTTATCGCGGAAACACCGACTCATGGCCGCAGCAATGCCCGGCGAGGACGCTCCGTTGCCCGTCAACACTCCCAGGATCGATCGGAACGGACTGGGACTGGTTCACTGTTTCATATGCGGCAGCGGCGTCACACCTGGCAAGGAACTGCGGCTGCAGGTGAAATACCAAAAGGAGAAGAGCCCCTTCTTCCCGTTTCTGCAAAACCAGGAGCCGGCGCCGGGTGCGTGTGAGGTGAGCCCGGACGGACAGGCGCTGGTGTGCGCCGTGTGCCACTGCTTCCTGGCGGAGCAGTGGAACTCCTTCGAGCGGAGCCGCACTCCCGTCGAGAAGCGCATGTACTGGCTGAAGCGGCCTTACCAGTGCGACTCCCGGCGGGCTCCGCAGGAGTGGAACATCTCCTACGACCTGGAGAGGAGGATCGGCGGCGGCGGGCACAACAACTACGAGGGCGCCGACTCCGACTTCTCCTCCTTCTCCGACAACGAGAACATCTCGGACCAGGAGCTGGATTTCGCCGAGCGAGCCGGCGCGGTCAGAGACAAGTGTTTCAGGACGCCTGGCAAAACTCCGAGAGACGGTAACCGCAAGAACAGCGGCGCCGTCATCAGCGTTAAAAGCAGCCCGGACTCGCAGCGGGCGGTCCGGTACCCGGTGGGGGTTTGCGGGGCGCAGCCGGGCTCACCCAAAGCGGATGGCGCGCTGCCCGCGGCGCGGCGCGCCACCTCCACCGCCACCAAAACTATGAATCACGTCTGTCATCCGCCGGAGTCCGCGGCCAAGCCTCCGGAGAGGACCCCGCAGCGGCGCTTCGACAGCCCTGTCACGCACACACCTGCGCAGGACAACGGCATCATTATGTGCAACAGGCAGGGGCCCGCAGAAGGGAATGTCAGACACGCGGAGCCGCGTCACATCCAGCGGGCTGCCGACGGCAGCTGCGCCTCCGCCAGACACCCAGCTCTGCTGTACCGGGGCAGAGGGGAGGACGCACTGTTACCCGGCGGCGAACGTGACCTAGCTGCTCCCAAGGAAAACGACATCAGCAACTCGGACCACTCGGACGAGGACGAGATTAACATCACGAGTGATGACGACGACAGGGATTTGCACAGCGGTAAGGTGGGCTCAGTGGTCCAGCTCAGGCCGTCGAGGGACCTTTCGGTGAGGAGTGGGGGCCAGCCGTATCAGGCCAGCGGCGGTGCTGTCGCCGGTGCCAGTCCGGACGGGTACACCTGTTATATATGTGGCTGTGGGCTGAGGCACGACGGGCGGTTTACAGTCAGTGTTCAGAAACAGGAAAGGGCACAGAGTGAGCCCTTCTTCCCCTTCCTCTGGCTCGACTCCCCTCCCCGGGGCGCGGTGCCCATAAGTCCAGCAGGTACCACGCTGGTGTGCGGCAGCTGCCACACCTCCCTCATGCAACAATGGGAGGGCTTCCAGCTGGCGGAGGTGCCAGTGCTCCAGCGTCTTTATGTGGTCCCCCTTAACCAAGCCACCAATGCACTTGGTCCTTCCTGCCTCGCGTCCCGGGAAGGAAGGCCTCCAGAGCCCCCGGAGAGCTTACCTGAATCCAGCGCTTCCCCCCGGGAGGCTTGTTACCTCTGTGGTCAGGAGTGTGGGAGGGACCTCAGGGTGGCATATGCACAGGCTGGTGTTGGCAAGTCCCGAGGTGCTATGTACTTCCCCTTTATCAACATGCTGCCCTGCCCCCCCAGTGCCCAGAGAGGGAGAAATGGCCGCGTTCACTGCTGCCCGCCGTGCCACGGCATCCTGGAGGAGATCTGGGGTGCGTACCGACTCAGCCTCAGCGAAGACCTCATCACCTCCGTCAGCTCTTTTTTGGTCAGGTACCATGCTGCTTTGGCTGTGGGGGGGTCTGGGTTAGCCCACTCTCAGGCGGGAATGGTCTCTGGCACCGGTGGTATGGTGTCGGTGTGTTACCTGTGTGGTGCTGAACTAGGTCCGGGAGGAGAGTACCAGCTGCACGTCAACCCACCCGGACGCTGCGGGGAGAGAGAGCCCTTTTTCCCCTTCCTCACCGTCCACCCTCCCGCCCCCCGCGCCAAGCCGGTGGACGCGACCGGCCTGGTGTCTTCGTGCATCCTCTGCTACCACGACCTGCACGCCCAGTGGGTCCAGCACGAGAGCCAGTCCCTGGGTGCCCCCAACCCTTCCACCTCTGTCTCGTCGGGCGCCAGCCTACCGCCGGCCAGCTCCCCGTGGGCCCGCCAGTACAGCTGCGAAGCCTTCGTGTGCTTCTTCTGCAGGCAGGAGCGGCGCAGGCAAGGCGGGCTGTGTGCGGTCACCGTGGCCAAGCTGCCCGTGTTCCTGTACGCGCCTCGCAGCAGACGCACGCTCCTGGTGGACAGCGGGGGCCGACTGGTGATAGGCTCCTGTGTCGAATGTAAGGCCGTGGTGCAGGTGGGCCAGAGCATGCAGCCGGACAGGCAGAGGGACAGGGACGAACGTGGACCGGGGAGCAGGGGCAGGAAAGAAACGGAACCCAGCCCTCCTCAGCCGAGACACAAGGTAAGACACCCCCACCCCACCCCACCCCACCCCACCCCCCCAAAAAAAAAACCCCCCAAACTTCTTGGTGTATGATGCTGCTACAAATCTTTGGTCTGGCTGCCGTCGTGACGATGAGGAAGATGTCAGTTTCCTGGTTGCCATCGCTCAGTCTCTATTGCCACACCGCAGCGCGGCGGCGTGTGCTTTGCGTCCTCCTCAGCCCACGCTCACAAAGGGCTGACGCTGATGTGTGGGTGTTCTGCGCAGAGGGGGAAGTTGTGAAGAAGTGGTGAAATCAGGTGGCGACTATATTTAGACACTGAGGTCTTTTTTTAACTCCCCTGGAATACGTGCTCGTTTCCACCGAATGCGTTGACGCCGTCGAAACACTTCCCTATACGGCGCCGCCCGCGGTCTCCACTTTTTTGCAGCGGAGTAGAAATCTGAAAGGGTGCGTGTGCGTGTGTGTGTGTGTGTGTGTGTGTGTGTGTTAGACCTAACAGGCGGGAGTCGAAACAGCTGGGAGACCATGATTAGACAAACAAAACTGTCCGTCAGAATTCTCTTCTTTAAACACCAGAGGAGAGCTGCGGGGGTTTCAAGGCCAAGGCCTCGTTTTTTCGCTTTCTGCCTGTTTGTTGTTTGAGTGTACGTGTGTGTGTGTGTGTGTGTGTGTGTGTGTGTGTGTGTGTGTGTGTGTGTGAGAGAGAGAGAGGGAGACAGAGTTTATTTAAGTAAGCATGAGCGAGTGTGTGTCTCTGCGATGGACGGCGTGTTTTGGTTGGAGCATATTGGATATACCCATACTATTTATAAGTAAGCGAGTTCAAAGCCAGTTTTTCCTCCCTATCTGCGTTTCTAGATAGAGTGGTGGGGGGGGGGGGGAGGGACTCGGGGGGTTTGCAAACCGGCGTCGGAGGTAATCGGCGCCGTCGAGACACAAGTTTGATAGCCGCGATGGAGTAATTCCCTAGCAATGTAAATGTGTCACGCTTTCTGATAGCTGCACGGGTATGAAAGGAAGGAGTTTTCTTCCGGGGCCGTCGTTTCACCTTGCACTCAAACATTTGGGAGTTGATTGGGCGCGCCACATGACAATATCGGGTTGATATAAGCAAACCCGTAACCCACGTCGACACCCCAGAATTTATTTCTGACGGTGCCGAACTGGATCCGGGACACATGGTACAGTTAATTTGAGTTAGAATTTGAGATAGTCGTAAACACTTTATCGGCGGATGCTAATAGCAAAACGAAATGGGAACATAGATGTGCTATATGAGTAGGACTTGGACCGGGCGTCTCAATATAGATTATTTGGTGAAAGGTTGTCCCCCTTGTCTCCGATTCTGTTTGTGAGACTCGTGGACAGGATCTCAAGGCGCAGCCAAGGTGAGGAGCGTGGCCGTTTTGGGAACCTCGGGATTGCGTCTCTGCTCTTCGCGGATGACGTGGCTTTGTTGGCTTCGTCAGAACCTGACCTCCAGCGCACACTGGGGCGGTTTGCAGCCGAGTGTGAAAGGGCCGGGGTGAGTCAGCACCTCCAAGTCTGAGGCCACGGTGCTCTACCGGAATATGGTGGATTGCTCCCTCCGGGTTGGGGATGACTTGTTGCCTCAAGTGAGGGAGTTCAAGTATCTCGGGGTCTTGTACACAAGTGAGGGTAGGATGGAGCGGGGGGTTGAGAGGCGGATTGGTGCAGCATCATCAGTAATGTGGACGTTGTACCGGGCCGTTGTGGTGAAGAGGGAGCTGAGCCGGAAGGCAAAGCTCTCAATTTACCAGTCAGTCTTCGTTCCAACCCTCAGCTGTGGTCATGAGCTTTGGGTCGTGACCGAAAGGTTGAGATCGCGGATACAAGCGGCCGAAATGAGTTTCCTCCATAGGGTGTCTGGGCTCAGCCTTAGAGATAGGGTGAGGAGCTCGGACATCCGGAGGGAGCTCGGAGTAGAGCCGCTGCTCCTTCGCGTCGAAAGGAGCCAGTTGAGGTGGTTCAGGCATCTGATTAGGACGCCTCCCGGGCGCCCACCTTTGGAAGTTTACTGGGCATATCCAACTGGGAGGAGACCCCGGGGTAGACCCAGAACTCACTGGAGGGACTACATGTCCAGTCTGGCCTGGGAACGCCTTGGGATCCCCCGGGAGGAGCTGGAGGGCATTGCTGGGGAGAGGGACATCTGGAGTGCCCTACTTAGCTTGCTGCCACCGCGACCCGACCCCGGAGAAGCGGCTGATGGTGAGATGAGATGAGATGGTTAAAGGTACAATCCGCAGTTATTGCACACAGCACTTCTGCTGTTGTTTTGGTCAGACTTTGTGAATGTTGTCCGGCCCTGTGACGGCCTGGCGGCCTGTCCAGTGTGTCCCCCCGCCTGTGTCCCCCCGCCCGATGACTGCTGGGATAGGCTCCAGCACCCCAGTGGTTTGGATAATGAACGAATGAATGTTCGCTTTGTCGCTTGCAAATAAGATACCCAGCCAAAGCCGCATCGCTTCCACTTCCCTTTGAGGCTTCCAAGGTGTCTCGATTTCTCCTGCCCAGTACTCTGCGTTGTTGACCCGGCGGTGAGACGTGTCAGTGCTCATGTTGTCCCACACACAGCACTGCACGCATCGCGGACTGCACCTTTACCCCAACGCGGCGATGTCATGAATTACACGATGATTTTATTTGACGGCACGTTCCCTCGGATGGCACGCTATTTAGCATGCCTGGGGGTAATCTTCGAGCATGCAGTTGTCTCTTGACCCCCCCCCCCCTAAAACGGGGGTTTGATCCCAGATTGAGGTGTTACAGTGTAATGTTGGCCCCAGTCTAAGCCTGCACCCCCCCCCCCCCAGGAAGCAAAGCCGACGTTCTGCTGCAACTTCTGCAGCATGCAGTACGTTAAGCCGTCGTGGGATCGGTGGAAGTGTGAGTTGAAACAGAAACACATCACCGGGAAAGACCCCGCGGTCGTAACGTTGTGTACACAAGACGTCCAGGTAATTTGTAATCTCTGAATGTGTTGGGTGTCGCTGCTTTCCTAGGTGGTCCAGATGGGCCGGCTCACACAGCAGCATGCTTCTGCTGAGGACAGATCATGCTGTCATCCATCGCATTTCTCTCTGCTTTTATGTGTGTGTGTGTGTGTGTGTGTGTGTGTGTGTGTGTGTATATATCTTCCTTCATAGCTTTGTTTCTCCACCCTCCTCGTTCGACAGCTTGATTAATCGTAACGGCGCCGCTCAGCCAACGAGTCTTTTTCTTCTTCTCCAGATAGATAGGAGGTTGAGAATGGTTGCGAGGCTGTTGCGCAACACACGGGGAACCGGGGCAACGAGAGAACGGTGATGTGTTAATGAGGAGAGAGCCCGGAGGCCCCTCGGACAGGCCGGTCATCCCTGCGAACGGCTCACTCAGGACGGAGGCGCTCAGACTCCCGACTGTCCAGCCGGGGAAGGACACGCTGTAGAGGGAGAACATCTGTGGATGCCATTCACACTCGGCAACCTCAACGTGTCGCACACTCACACCAGCTGTCTGGAACGCTCCCACTCCTCTTCATTCCTCCTAGCTGTCTCTCAAACTGTCTCCCTCCTGCCCTTCTCTCTCTCTCTCTCTCTCTCTCTCTCTCTCTCTCTCTCTCTCTCTCTCTCTCTCTCTCTCTCTCCCCCCCCCCATTCTCGCTCATATCCCTTTGTGTTCTCCAAATTGAGCCTGCGTGATTCGCCTTAGCACTCAGATGGGATCCAGTCCCGTAGATGAGTGAACCGCATTTCACCCAAAAACAGCCCAGACACGGATGGGACTCGAGAGTACAGCACGTCCGTACTAATCCCGAGAAATTTGAAAATGTTGTTTTTCATGGCGAAAGAAAGAGGGGGTAGAAAGTTGTCCACGCGAGCGTTTTCCAAGTCTCCTCCACCGGCCATGTTGCACGCCACTGGAGCCAGGAGCGTTATGCCGATGATCGCATGACAGATTTCGCCCCTTTCGAGAACATTTTTTCGGCGATCAAAACAGATGGATGGATGGATGGATGGATGGATGGATGGATGGATGGAAGAGGGAAAGTTTTGCAGTTTATCCGTGTGAGTCTTGTATGCACTCTTCAGGCCGGGGTGGAGAATAAATCTGGGGACAGCTTTTTTTTTTTTTTGCCCGTCAGGGCCCGGGGTGTCACGGGGTGGGTGTGTTGTGAGGGGGGGGGGCATGTTTGAAGGGTGTGTTAGGTGGCGGTGGTGGGGGAGGGGGGGGGTGTCGCAGGTGACACAGTCAGCCAGTTTTGGCCTGAGCGAGGCCGGTGACCTCATGGCTGTGGAAGTGCTGCCGTTATGTGTGTGCGTTGAGAGAGATAGAGCGGGGTGTGAAGGGGGGGGTGTGTGGGGGGTGGGTGGGCTCGAGGGGGGGGGTAACAGGTGCTCTGTCCTCTGTTGTCATACTATCTGCCTGAGAGGGGTCTGTCATCACTGGCCTGTCAACCATCCTGCTTTCCCTTAGCCCCAGTTATAAATGGTGGACGGAGCCGTGCAAAGGTGAACGCACGCACACACAAGCACACGCAAACACATGTAAACAGACGTGTGCTCATTCCCCCCCCCCACCCACCCCCCACCCCACCTCCACCCCCCACCCCCACCAAGTTAAAAAAAAAATCCTAATCTAAGTATATAGTAGGAGCTAAACAGCAGGCAATCACGGGCAGTAGTTGAAATAGCATGTGCCTGCTCTGTGAAATGAGACACTGACAGACACGGCCCAGGCAAGACACAGACCAATCACAGCCGAGATGGCAACCAGCATCTTTTTTTTGTACCCCCCCCCCCCTCCTCCTTTTTTTCCACCCAGTTGTACTTGGCCAATTACCCCACTCTTCCGAGCCGTCCCGGTCGCCGCTGATCCGGGGAGGGCTGCAGACTACCACAACGCCTCCTCCCATACGTGTGGAGTCGCCGGCTGCTCCTTTTCACCCGACAGTGAGGCGTTTCACCAGGGGGACGTAGCGCGTGGGAGGATCACGCTACCCCCTCACCCCCCGAACAGGCGCCCCGACCGACCAGAGGAGGCGCTAGTGCCGCGACCAGGACGCATACCCGCATCCGGCCTTCCACCCACAGACCCGGCCAGTTGTGTGTGTAGGGGCGCCCGACCGAGGAGCCGGAGGCGACACGGGTCACCGAGGGTCTCGGCTTCCCCTCACGATTGCGGTTGGATTGGTACGAGAGCGTTCGGAGGTACTAAATACACATGTGTGCACCTTGTCCAGTGTGAAACGTGACAATGTGGTTGGCTGCCGTGAAAGGCGTGGATTAACCCCCTGAAACTAAATCTGCCTCAGCACTCTCCTGCAGCCAGACCTGTTAAATATAATTTACACACACACACACACACACACACACACACACACACACACACACACACACACACACACACACACACACACACACACACACACACTGGTGGTGGCTGCTAGACATCGTGCTCTCCATCTCGGCTGCTATGCGTGCAATTAGTGAGAAGACGTGTGGGTGCAGACCACCAGTGGGGGGGGGGGGGCTGCTTTCAGCGGATCGTACGGCCGCGCCGTCGGCAGAGCAAGACGGACGGCAGCTGTTGGGGGAAGTGGACTCATTACCAGATCTGAACGATCTCCCCCGGTGCCTGTTATCTCAGCGACGGTCTGGGTGGCTCTCTTCTGCTCTACTAGATACGATACAGTAGAGGGCAGCAGGGTGGCGTGGTGCTTTGGGTTCAAGCCACTGTGTCAGCAAGCACCCAAACCCGATGTCCCCGTGCAGGACGGTGAGCATCAACCTGCCCCCGAAGGGGTACCGCGTCTCACCCGGCGCTCCGGATGTCAGAGACGGATGGATCGATAAACACATAGAATAGATTCTCATCTGCTTTTTTATTTTATTTTTAGAGACAGAGATGATCGAAACGACACCGGGGGGGTTGGTGGCTAGGCCCGTGCCCCCAGCAGCCCGTGGTCCCGGGTGACTGGAGTGGGTCTGATGGCCCGGTTCTGCGTGTAGCTGCTTATTCAATCCGTACGTCCGCTGGCCCGGGAGATCTTTCCGCAGGCCTTTCGGCCGCATGTCTGCAGCCGCCGCCGAGTACTCGTGACGGACACAATCGCTGTCAGTCATCAGAGCCGGGCGGGGAGAAAGGCATACCTACATACATGCAGGTACACACACACGTACAATGTGTGTGTGTGTGTGTGTGTTTGTGCGTGCGTGCACGGGTCAATGTGAATGTGTGCGTCTTTGTGTTGATTCAAGTATGCATGTGTTTATCTTTGTACGGTGGTCTGCTGCTGTTCTGGGTGGACGATGTCTTCTGACCTGTTGCAAGAGTGGAGACAGGTTTCCGCGACTGAGTCCGCTCAGTGTGCGTGTGTGTGTGTGAGAGAGGGAGAGAGAGGGAGAGAGAGGGAGAGAGAGAGGGGGGGAGCATTGTGCAAGCTGCAGCTTATTTTCCCTGGTTTTATTTCGTGCTGCTAGTGTTTCAGTCAGGAGTGACACGGTGAATGAAGCGAGGATAATGTTTATTTATAACAGACGATTTAGTGGGAATTAAGTCGTGTTAAGGAGGTAATTTAGAGTCAACGGGGAGAATTTTAAACGGAGGGGTATTGGCCCTGAGCAGCGGCATAGGAAATCCCCCCATGGGGTTCAGACGCCGGTGGTGGTGGCTGACGGCATCTGCTGAGATGATGGATAGATAGATAGATCGATAGATAGAGAGAGAGAGAGAGAGAGAGAGAGAGAGAGAGAGAGAGAGAGAGAGAGAGAGATAGAGAGATAGATAGATAGATAGATAGATAGATAGATAGATAGATAGATAGATAGATAGATAGATAGCTCGATAGATAGCTCGATAGATAGAGAGAGAGAGAGAGAGAGATAGAGAGAGAGAGAGAGAGAGAGAGAGAGAGAGAGAGAGAGAGATAGATAGATAGATAGATAGATAGATAGATAGATAGATAGATAGATAGATAGATCGATCGATCGAGAGATAGTCCAGTTCTTCTCAGACAGGAGTAGTAACCCTACCATGCATGTCTTGTTGATGGTGGGAGGAAACTGGAGCACCCGGAGGAAACCCACTGCAGACACCGGGGGGAGGGGGGGGGGCATGCAAACTCCGCACAGAAAGGACCCGGGACGGCCTGGGGTTCGAACCCGGGACCTTCTTGCTGTGGAGGCGACGGTGCTGACCACCGGGCCGGCCACCGTGCCGCCCCCGTAAGGCCGGCGAGGTTGATGAAGAGATGAAAGGGATGATGGTGCGAGGCCTCGGCGGTGATGGGGAGGCGGAGGGGCGCGCATAACAGCGGCACGGGTGCAGTAGAGGCGGAGAGAGGAACACCTTTAACCACACAAAGGCTAAGCACGCAGGTGTGTCGCTGTGCTGCCGGATAGACGAGAACAGCTGATGTGAACAGCTGATGGGTCAACGGACAGGCCCGGACACTGACAGCAGGGGGCATTAAGAGTGGGCATGCGTGAGAGATGAGAATGGCAGGGGTGAAATACGGAATATAACTACAGACCCTATGCATGCAAAAGATGTGTGCGTCTGCCTAACCTCATGCACGTTTGTGTGCGGGTGTGTGTGCGTCACACACAAGTGTGTGTGTGTGCTCGGTGAAACGGTGGGAGTATGCTCCCAACTGCACGGCCCATATCATGTAAAGGAGGTATTTTCTGTGACAGGAAAAACATGCCGGCGTCCTGACAATACCGCCAAGGACGATTAATCACGCTGACACAGGTGGGTGACGGGAACAAGCGGGGGGGAGGGGGGGTCGGAAGAGAAACTGGAAAGGGGAGAGGGAACAAGCGATACAGTGAAAAGGCCCGAAGAGAAACAAGGGCTAAGGAAGAAAGGAGGGGAAAAAAGGAAACCGCGGCTGAGAGAGAGAGAGAGAGAGAGAGAGGTGAAGAGGGTTAATGAGATTTGAATTGCAGCCAGTAGAGAACGCTGCAGAAAGGAGACCCATTGCTCATTAATGGCTTCAAAGGAGGCTGCTGTCGGAAACGCATTGTTACCCACACAACCAGCATTACCTGGACGTGGAATGTTTCCCAGGAGCTCCTGATTAGAACGGCCGGGAGGTCACTCCTACCAACAACGACCGCGGGCGGTCAAAATGACCGCCGGATTTACACTCCGTATTCTGTCGAGATAAATGCCCAGTTGAGATATCGATGCGTTGCCTGTGTTAGAATGTCTGTTAAGAAACGACAGACACTGGGTCCGCGGTGGTGTAGCGGTCTAAGCATCGGCTTTGTGTCGATGCGGTTGCCCACTGGGGACCGGGGTTCGCGCCCCGGTCTCGTCAGATCCGACTATGGCCGGACTCGATGAAGCTGCAATCATTGGCAACGCTGTCTTCGGGAGGGGGGCGGAGTCTGCTTGTGTTCGTCACATGAACGCGTCCCTGTGTGTGTCGGAAAAGCAGTGGTTCGGCCTGGAGTCACCTTGTAACGAAAATGGGGGGGGCGTCTCCTTCCAGACTGCCGGCCGGAGAGATGCAGTTGGCGAACGCACGCAGTACGAGGGTGGGTGTTTTAATCAAAATAGCGATCGATTGGCCACTAAATTGGGAGGAATCAGAAATAAATGTATAAAAAAAAAAGAAAAAGAAACGACAGACACCAAAATTAACATTTTTCAAACAATTCAAAATGGCCGCTGTCCAAACGCAAATACCGCAACGCCTCGGCGGTAGTCACGGCGCGTCTGTAATGGCCTCCATACCCAGACATGTCGGAAATAACCAGACATCAAGTTTAGACCGTTCCTCCGCACTGGAGGACGCTAGTGTGTTTCTAGGGCAGAGCAACGAACGCCACGAAGGAAATGACGCAACGGAGACACGTCACGAACAGCGACATGGCGCGCACGACCGCGCGCAAATTACGCGTGGTCTTTCCGGCGGCTCATGGTCGTTTTAGGTAGATCTCGTGCCTTTTTTTGTGTGCGGTTGATGTGAAACCCATTTTAATGCAAATATATATGCAGGTCTGTATCTTTTTTTTCCAGAAAGTTATTAAACTTTAAAAATCCAAAACGGCCATAATGACCGTCTTGGTCGTTCTAGTGAATTGTGTCAATTCCAGTCCTGCATGTTCAGCGCTGTGTGTGTGTGTGCGCGCATGCGCGTGCGCGCGCCGTGTCGAAACCGTTGTGCGTGTCCAGTGAAGTCTCTGCAGCTGTGCTCCTCCGCTCGCCCCGCCGTGGAGTCTGACAGACAGACTTGCGTTTCACGGGGAATCCTCTGGTATTTGAGAGGCTTAATTTCAAAGCCGCTGGAGGTGGGTTTTGATTCGGCGCTCTTAAGCCCTAATCACTCTCTTCCCGCCAGCGTCCATCCCTGCAGCATTCTTGCCCGTACTGGAGAGACAAGACCAGATCATGCGTACGCCAGATGAGTTGGAGAGCCGGGATTTCGCTCCTCGGCCTTGTGTGGAGTCACATATCCAGCGCCACGCTCCAGCGGTACCGCGGCCGGCCTCTTCCCTTCCCTAGACTTCTACCGTCGTCCCTGTGGCCTGCTTATGTGGTGTGTGCGTGTGTGCGTGTGCGTGTGTGTGTGTCCGGTCTAGTGTTTAACACAGCGGCGCTAGCCTGTGCGGTGTGAAAGGCTGGGATTGTGCACCCTGCGCCACAGCTCACCGCGTCATAGGAAAGAAAAGGCTTTTGATCTCAACAGAACCGCCGCGACCTCTCGACCCCTCGCACATATGTACACGTGCACGTGCATACCTACACGCGCGCGCGCATTTGCGGACACACACACCGTGCAACAACACACTTTGCATTTTCTCTCATGTTGGATGAGCTTGGGTGTAGCAGTAGCCCAGATGGGTCAGAAATATGCCGAGAAACGCTTTTGCAGAGCGACAGACTGAAATCCCCCCCCGGCCCCCCAAGAGAAGAGAGAGAGAGAGAGAGAGAGAGAGAGAGAGAGAGAGAGAGAGAGAAGAGAGAGAGAGAGAGAGAGAGAGAGAGGGAGGGGTAAAGGGCAAGAGCAGGGTGGGAGGGAGTAGACATGAATGGGGCTCCTGAAAGCGAGAAGACTCCTTTCCATTTTTGGGATTATTTTTTTCGGCATTTTATACCTTTATAGGATAGTGAGGGTGGAGGCAGACAGGAAATGGGGGGGGGTATGACTTGCGAGAAATGTCGCTGGCTGGCTTCGAACCGGCGATGCTGCAACCGTGCGGTATGAGCCGCAATCAGGCGGCTGCGGAGGCGCTGACTCTTTCCAGCTTATCCAGATTTTTTCTGTCACGTTAAGGTGCGGCGCGTCATTGGGGCGGACAGATTGAACGGTGATGGTCTGGTGGGCCTGCGTGACGAGGAGGGAGAGAGCTGTTCTGGCTTCGAGGTGGTTTCTGGATCTCCGAGCCGGCTTGTGTCATCAGGAAAGGGAGTGCTGTGGGTTTGGGGAGGGTGGTGGTGGGGGGGGGGCGCTGTGGTATGTAACCTAGACGGTAGCCGCAGGGAGTTTTTTGGTGCAGCTGAAAAAAGTTCCGCCGATGACAAATGAAGGCGTAATGACCTTTGACCCCGGCTGGGCCGAACGAGAGGAGATACGGATGGTGAATCGGCGACCGGGGAGCGAGGTCGGCCGAGGTCCTCGTGTCACATCGGAGGTGCAGAGCTTGTGGCTGTTGACACATGCTTGCAGCTCTTCGGTGTTCGCAGCTCGGTTGAACGCTCTGTAAAGGCGTCTTATCTAGGATGGAGTAAGTGGCGGTGTTGCTCGTGAAGGCGAGCACAATAGGCAGTCTGGAATACCGTCCATTGTTCCCAGGAATAGATCGATTGAATGGCCACTCATTTTGTCTTGCCTCCGTTAGACTTGCTCGCTAGAACCAGCTGAATGGATGGGCTGAAAGGGGAACAGAGAGGGCAGTGTCCCCATGGCATGCTGGCACCACAGACCCCGCTGTGTCCTGTTTCCATCAGTGTTTGTGCATGTGCCCAATTGGCACCACATTGTGCGTATGCACTGGGCCAGGTTGGGGACGCAGTCTGGTAAACTATGTGCGAACTATAAGACCGAGGATTCCCACTTGTTAATAGGAGCACTGTGTGTGTGTGTGTGTGTGTGTGTGTGTGTGGGAGGTAGAAGCAGAGAAAATGGCAGAAGAAGAGGATTTGTGCCAGTCTATATGGCTGCTGCAGGGCTGGGCGATACTGACGTAATCAAATATCAATATTTTAGACCGACTGAAATTGCGCCAAATCAGCATGCGGAGTGATGACGCCGTACCGGATCGGTCGAGGCCCGCATTAACAACGGCCAGCATTGGGTGCCGTGCCCTCACGGGGGCCTGATGGAAACTGTAGAAATCCGCTGTGGCGACCCCTGAAAAACAGGGGAAAAGCCGAAAGAAGAAGAAGAAGAATATGTTTGACTTGGGTACCTCAATATCAATGACGTCATGACGTTTTGAGGATGCTGTCATAAGATTTTGCATGCAATGAATGTGGAGAAATTACCATCAGCAATGTGGATATGTTGTCTGCACAGGTAGAAACATTCAGCGTCCGTTTTTGAACAGTTGAACAGGTTCAGGACATGCAGCCTCGAAGACCAGGGAATGACAACTTTTACGTTATATCACCGTATTACAAGAACCGAAATCCCAGCCGATATATCGTCTCATCGCGATATTGGTATTGTGCCGATATATCGCCCAGCTCTGGTCAGTAGCCGTGTTTCCATCACACCGAGTTTTTTTTGCCCTTTCTGAAGTAACGCGGTAGAAAATGGTGGTTTTTGCTTTTGTTGGTGGAGTTTCTGCACCAAACGGGCGATGGAAACCCATTTGTGGAATGACAAAAGAAATGCGACTAGAAATCAACCGCACAACCAGCCGCTTCTCCATCTTAACAGCTCTCTCTCTCTGGTGGGTGGTGAAGTGTGGACGTATGATGCAGGACGCGTGAAACTAGAATCAGGGTTTTATTCACTTCAGACAAAGCTGATGGATAAAGAACTGAATTCACATTTAATTTTTTCATTGCAGCTTTAGAAATGTTCATTTAAAACTGCAACAGGATCTCGCAGAAATACGTGAAATTACCACGACCTCTTAACACTCGCAATTACGTGGTGCCGGCACGTAATGTGTTGAAATCACGTGCCGGCACCGTGGCAACGATGCCAATGGGAAGTCAGTTAGGATCCTTTGTCGTGTTATTGTCATTCGACTGAATTTATTATAGAGCCTCAAGTTACGATTTTTTTTGTTCTCTAAAAACACCGAATTGTGTGTGATATAACCAAGGCTTGGCGTTTTTATTTTTCAAAGCCATCCCAGCATGCCGAATTTCGCCACAAGGGGGCACTGTTACATAACCTCACACGAACAGGAACGACTTTTGCATCCGTGGGAACATAAAATTTGAACCGATCTGCTCCTTTTAAAAAAATCTGGGTATTTTTCGGTGAAAATCGGTAAAAGCCGAAAACGCCGAGCCTTGGATATAACTCGTTTTGATGTAATGAGGTTTAGGGTTAGGGTTAGGGTTAGGGTTAGGGTTAGGGTTTTTAGAGAACCAAAAAATCGTAACTAAGGCACCATAATAAATTAAATTAAATGACAATAAAAACAGGGTGACATGGTGGCGCAGTGGTTAGCGCGGTCGCCTCACGGCACGAAGGTCCTGAGTTCGAGCCCCGGGGTAGTCCAGCCTTGGTGGGTCGTCCCGGGTCGTCCTCTGTGTGGAGTTTGCATGTTCTCCCCGTGTCTGTGTGGGTTTCCTCCGGGGGCTCCGGTTCCCTCCCACAGTCCAAAGACATGCAGGTCAGGTGAATTGGGCGTACTACATTGTCCTTAGGTATGAATGGGTGTGTGTATTTGTGTCGGCCCTGTGATGAGCGCGACCCGAGAGCAGGATAAGCAGTTCAGATAATGGCTGGATGGATGGACGATAAAAATAACAATAAAATCAAACTCCGTTAACAAGAAAATATGAAACACCGCTCATTGCGTGATGCTGTTGAATCAGGGAATCCGTGTGTCCAGCACGACAAAGGGTCCTAATTGACTTTCCATTGGCATTGTTTCCGTGGTGGCGGCAAGTAATTTTAACACATTACGTGCCACCGCCAGGTGATGCGAGTGTTAAGGGGTCGTGGTCATTTCACATACTTCTGAGGTCAGGTTGTGAAATTGGCTCAGCAGTTCGGTATGAAACGTGGCTAGCATCCCGCCGGACAGCTATCCTTTCACTATCATTTCATATTATCTTGCAGAGGACAGGAATGCTGGTCTACTGGTGTCTGTCGGTGCCGTGATGAGTTTCTCTTCGTGATGCCGCACATTGTTCGCCCGGCATTTGGAGCGGAGCCAAGAAACCAAGGACTGGGCCCCTCACGCAGCTCCGTCGCTCCCATTTCAGTCCCGTTCTTGTTTCGATACCATGTCTCTCTTTGACCCCTTTAATCCTTTCTGACATAATGTTCATATTCTCATATTGATCTTCCCCCTCTGTCGCTTTGCGCTCGCTTCGCTGTGTGTCCTGACCGGCCTGTGTCGCCTTATGGAGGCCTGGCCCCGAAATGGAGTCTCAGGCCTCCTCTTTATGCATCCCCTTCCCATCCTCTGTACCGTTCCTCTGTCCGTCATTCGCTTAGCCGTCATTATGCCCGCATGCTGTAGCTGAGTACTGTCACTGGGGCGCAGCAGGACGTGAAGGCGGTAGCAGGGCGGTGCTGACGAGAGCGGATAGCCGCGAGGCCGAGCGGCGAGCTGTGCAGTTTAGAAATCAAAGTTTCCCATACAGATCTGCTCTGCTGGGGGGGTCTATCCCCTTGTTCCAACACTACTTTCTAGGTCTCTCTCCCCCCTCCCTCCATCTATCTCTTTATCTACTTCCAATCTTTCTCTTTCGGCACGGTGGCCCAGTGGTTAGCGCTGTTGCCTCACAGCAAGAAGGTCCCGGGTTCGAACGCCAGGCCGTCCCGGGTCCTTCCTGTGTGGACTTTGCATGTTCTCCCTGTGTTTGTGTGGGTTTCCTCCGGGTGCTCCGGTTTCCTCCCACCATCAAAAAGACATGCATGTTAGGGTTGATACTCCTGTCTGTGCCCCTGAGCAAGGCAGTGGAGAGAAGAACTGGAGTTGGTCCCCGGGTGCTGCACGGCGGCTGCCCACTGCTCCTATATGATAGGATGGGTTAAATGCTGAGAACACGTTCGTTGTAACCTACAATGACAATAGAGTGGCTTTCTCTCTCTCGCTCTCTCTCTCTCTCTCTCTCTCTCTCTCTCTGTGTTTCTATCTGAAGCACAGTCAGTAACTATGTTTCTGTCCGAGTGTTTTTGTGTCTTTATGCAAATTTTGTCATTTCTAATAAAAAAAAGGCAAGATGGAAATGGCAAATATTGAATAAAATCCCCAAACTTCGCATTAAAGTTTGTACTGCTTAATGTGGACAACATTTTTATTCTCTTTGAAGAAATGTGGAAAAAATGCAACATAAAGCATTTGCTGAATGAAAAAATGAAGTGCAGATAGAATTAGGCTAGGTCACATGATCAGCTGTTTATTGATACTAACTGCTCATGGGGGTGGAAGTATGGACAGATGACAAAGACATGTAAAATCACAGTGTTCTATTCATTTTAAATTCGTTTAAAAAATTAGGATAGGGCATCCGATTAGCGTGGCGGTCTATTCCGTTGCCTACCAACATGGAGATCGCCGGTTCGAATCCCCGTGTTACCTCCGGCTTGGTCGAGCGTCCCTACAGACACAATTGGCCGTGTCTGCGGGTGGGAAGCCGGATGTGGGTATGTGTCCTGGTCGCTGCACTAGCGCCTCCTCTGGTCGGTCAGGGCACCTGTTCGGGGGAGGGGGAACTGGGGGGGAATAGCATGATCCTCCCACACGCTATGTCCCCCTGGCGAAACTCCTCACTGTCAGGTGAAAAGAAGCAGCTGGCGACCAGTGGTGGAATGTAACTAAGTACATTTACTCAAGTACTGTATTTAAGTACAATTTTGAGGTAATTGTACTTTACTTTTCCATTTCATGCTACTTTATACTTTTACTCCCTACATTTCAGGGGGAAATATGGTACTTTTTACTCCACTACATTTAACAGCTTTAGTTACTAGTTACTTTCAGATTTAGATTATTAATGCAAATTATAAATAAAATAACAATGATATATTTTATAGGCTAAGCTACCCAGTAGTATATAAAGTAATTGAAATTAGCGCCACATTTACCAGCTGCAACATTCATGTGACGAACACATTATTGCATCAATAATTATAGTCCAATAATATGATATATGATTCTGAAACGGGCCATTCTGCATAATGAGTACTTTTACTTTTGCTACTTTACGTGTATTTTGATGCTAATACTTCTGTACTTTTACTTTTTTGAATGCAGGCCTTTTACTTGTAACAAAGTGTTTTCACATTGTGGTATTGCTACTTTTACTTAAATAAACATTCTGAATACTTCTTGCACCACTGCTGGCGACTCCACACGTGTCGGAGGAGGAATGTGGTAGTCTGCAGCCCTCCCCGACCGGAAACAATGCGATTATGTAATCGTGCTCCAAAATATCAACAATGTTTAATGTTGACACATCTTGCCTGTTTCATCTGATGAGTAGTAGGCCGACTCGAGACTGAAAAAGCGAATGCGGCAATGACGAACAATATAGAGGGGACTGTTAATGAACTCGCTTGTTTATTGCTTTTTTTTTTACTTCACAGAATATTCTGTTCATCATCGCAGGTGGGTCGTTGCATGAACACGTTTCGGAACCACCGACCCAAATAGTTTGAGCGGTAAGTTTCCCGTCTTTCTTTTTTATGTGTAGTTTTTTCCAGTGCTTATTGACGATCCGACGCTAAGTTTTGCCATGGGTGCCGCCCCGGGAGCCCGGCTCAGTTCAGTAGTGCCCCCCGCCCCCCGCCCCCCGCCCCCCCCCCCCGGAGCAGAATGGTGATCGGGTTGCAAAAGCTGCCCCGCTTTGGTGGGGGACTTAAGGTTTTATTGTTGTTAAACAGGTTTGACTCGGTAATTACAGGGGACAAAACAACTGTAACTATAGCCGACTGTCTTCATCAGCTGCCCTTTGGCCCTGACACTCTCTCTGAGACACACACACACACACACACACACACACACACACACACACACACACACACACACAAATACACACATACATACAGTGTATACACAGACACACGCACACTCGTGTACACACATGCTCAGAGTCACATATACATAGACTGAAGCATTGTATGAAGCTGCCTGTGTGTGTGTGTGTGTGTGTATATGTGTATATGTGTGTATATGTGTGTATATGTGTGTGTCTGCCAGGTGGTCTGGAGCACTAGCAGGTGTTTGCTCTCTGAGACGGGTTGGCAAAGTGAGTCGGATTGTGCCACAGCTGTGTGTGTGTGTGTGGTGCGTGTTGTGTGTGTGCGTGCGGTGTGTGTGTGTGTGTGTGTGTGTGTGTGTGTGTGCGTGTGTGTGTGCATGTGGTTCAGCACCTGACACGGCTGGAGTGTGTGGCGGCGTGGTAGCTAATAGTAGAGCGGCTTGCCTTCCAGACTTTTTCCATACAACTACTGTTTTCAGTCGACTGACTTATCACTCAGCTGTTGTTGAAGAGCTTTGTGGGTATAAATCTACATTCTTCTGCTCCTCTCCTAATCTCACCAGACCCCCCCCAACCCCCCCCCAACCCCCCCCCCCCTCTCTCTCTCTCTGTTTGCTCTTGCATCCTCCTCTCCCTCTGTTGATACCCTTAGAGCTATCCTTCTACTGATAGCTGCAACTTGGGATGCACCGATACGATACTGGTATGGGCCCGGTATCGCCGGTATCGGTATCGGTATCGGATATCGGGCCTATACCGGGGTAAAATTGAGCATCGGTGTCGGGAGAGTTTACCCAAGACTAGACTCCAATACCAAAAGCTATGAGTAATGTGTCATGCTGTAAGTAAACCAAAGTGGTTTGGCACGTTGTACATGGCACATGGCTTCTTTTCTTCTTTTTTTTTGGCACATTGAAACTTTTATTTCTTTAATGGTGAAAAAAAAAAGGCTGATTTTTATCTCCGTTGTTTTGCATATCAGCCCCCTTGCTAATGGTCTAAGTCTGCACCGTTGGCTTGGATCGGCCCTCGTTACCAGCAGATACTAAAGTAAAAAAAAAAAAAAGCGGTATAGGTATGTCCCTTCCTCCAGCAGGGTGAGGAGAGGAGCAGCTCGCTCTCCTCCTGCTGCTGGGACAACTGGCAGTACCGGCTGGAGCCAGAAAAGCCCCCCCCCCGTAGTGGACTAAATATAATCCACACCCTCTCACCCCGTTCACGGGACATGCACAGCAAGGCCGTCCAACCAACCGGCTGCTAGAGAGTTTCACTCTCTTTTTGTCAGCCAACCAGGAAAAGATAATCATTAACATACCGGCGAACTTCTGGGAGCTCGTTCTGGCCAGAGCAGACTTGCTCCACTTGGAAAACCCCCCTCCGTTTCTGTCCCGTACTCCTGGCCCCGTCCCCTACAGCTGACCCTGACTCCAGCCCTCCTCCTTTCCAGACACCTGGCCTCTCGCATACCTCCGCCTGCCCTGCCAGCTCCGGGACAGCTGGGGAAAGGAGACGCGGTGGGGAGGCTGGGGGGGTGTGGGGCAAGGCCTCCAATGGAGCTGGACTTTGTCTGCGATTAAATAGGGATGTGCTGATGTCGATACTGGTGTCTTATGTTGGGCTGATACGAGGCGAAAGTGGAGCTTCGGCACAGGAGATTTTACCCGAGACTCAAATCCTGCACCAAGAGCCGTGATATGTCATAGATATAAACAAATTGGCCTGAGTTATTGCATTTTGGCAAATGAAAAAACTGATTCCAGCTCAATTATTTTGCCCATTGACCTGAAACTAACGGTCTAAATCTGCACTTGTCAGCAAAAGCAATGGATTGGATCAGTACTCGGTATCCGACCATAAAAGGGATATTGATGCACCCTGGGCGGCACAGTGGTGCAGTGGTTAGCATGGTCACCTCACAGCAAGAAGGTCCTGGGTTCGAACCCCAGGGTTGTCCACTCTTGAGGGTCGTCCCAGGTCGTCCTCTGTGTGGAGTTTGCATGTTCTCCCCGTGTCTGCGTGGGTTTCCTCCGGGTGCTCCGGTTTCCTCCCACAGTCCAAAGACATGTAGGTCAGGTGAATCGGCCGTACTAAATTGTCCCTAGGTGTGAATGTGTGTGTGCCCTGTGATGGACTGGCGGCCCGTCCAGGATGTCTCCCCGACTTCTGCCCAGTGACTGCTGGGATAGGCTCCAGCATCCCGTGACCCCGATTGGGACAAGCGGCTTGGATAATGGATGGATGGATGGTGCATCCCTAAATTAAATATATCTACAATCAGGCATGGCCTCATACTGATGCCACATCTATCATAATCGGCGGTCACTCGGGGTCAAGAATGACTGTCCTAGGATGCCTGTGCCTGACTTTGTTTAATGTGGAGAGACTGGTGCACAGACAGTCACCACACGGTCCTTGACAGATCCGGGTCAGGATCCAGTAGCATGGAGTCCAAGGCAACTGGGGACCCATTTCTGCTGCAGCCTTCATCCGCCTTCCCAGCCGTTGTGATGCTTCCCTAAAGTCAGCCATCACCCTCCGCCTGTTCCACCGTTGAGGTCTTGGTCAGATTGCTCTTTGTTAGGGACCTCCAGCTTGACCACTCCCACCATGGGTGACCCTACCAGGAGCATAGCTCCAGCTCTCGGGATCTCAGGGTCATGCAAGTTTCTCCACCATGACAAGGGGACAAACCACGGAGATTTGATTTTGATATGCTTTAGTGATCCCTGTAGGGAAATTCCTGTCTGCATTTAACCCATCCTAGCTGTGTAGCTAGGAGCAGTGGGCAGCCCCCGTGCGGCGCCCGGGGACCACCTCCAGTTCCTCTTGCC